>NC_066305.1:2785824-3095360 GCF_905404315.1 Leptidea sinapis | reverse complement strand
TTGTATAATAAGTAAAGAAATAACTTCAAGCATTCCCACCAAGTTTTACTTAACAAAAAAACAACTGACTTCAAAAACGCTATTCCGAAACAAAAGATATAAATTGCACTGAAAAGTATAAAAATAAATGCGTATTTTTATACAATATAATTAATGAATCTAATTCTAGTTACGATTATTGCTATTTTTGGAATTTCAGGGAAACTCAAACATGCTTGGAGTTTCCCTGCGAGATCGAATCAGAAATGAGGACATCCGTAGGAGAACTTAAGTTACGAACATAGCCCAAATGATTGCGAAACTGAAGTGGCAGTGGGCAGGACACATATTTCGACGGCCAATTGACGGCATTCACTGACCGGAAGATGCATTGTTGTAAGACCCCCACTAGATAGACCGAAGTTAGTCAAGATCGCCGGATGTTAGATGAGGGTAGCGCAATACCGATCGTCGTGGAGATCTTTGGGGGAGGCCTTTGTCCAGCAGTGCACAGTCTTCCGGCTGCTGATGATGATACGATTCCAAACTTTGTGCTGCAGAAGGCCTGTTCGCGCTATCTATAACCTAGGTCCTAAAGAATCATTAAGAGAAAAATTTCTAAACATTTTGATTGTTGCATCTCAATATTATATTTTTAATAATGTTTTGTATGTTCATAAGCTCATTAAGGAATTTACACACATTTGAATTTTAAACGCGAGGAACAAACTTGTTGTGCACATAGTAAGTCTATGGGACTATTTAATATTAAAATTTTAAATACTTCTAGTGTTATTTTTAAAAAGTTATTAATGTCATTTAATTGATTAGGTAACGTATTTTCGATATCAGTTTAAAGTTTATTGATATCTGTAAGAGTTATGGATTAATCACGCGGTCACACTTAACGATTACATCCTGTATACTAATTTACTTGGCTTTACAAGTATTTATTTATTAATATGGCTGTATACCAGTGGGTAAGGAGACTACCTTTGCACAGGATGCCGGCTGGATTATGGGTACAACGGCGCCTATTTCGGCTGTGAAGCAGTAATGTGTAAACATTACTGTGTTTCGGACTGAAGGGCGCCGTAGCTAGTGAAATTACTGGGCAAATGAGACTTGACAACTTATATCTCAAGGTGTCGAGCGCAGTTGTAGTGCCGCTCAGAATTTCTTGGTTTTTTCAATAATCCTGAGCGGCACTGCATTGTAATGTGCAGGGCGTATCAACTAACATCAGCTGAAGGTCCTGTTCGTCAAGGTTTTTATTTTCATAACTAAAACTAAAGTATGAAGGATCAAGAATGCAACAGTGAAAAAGATCCTAAAACTGCATAGTTTCCGCAGCACAGAGGTCGTATGAATATGGACTGCGTTGCGCATAGCATATTTATTTTTAACCGACTTCAAGGAGGAGGTTCTCAATTCGTCGGTATGTTCTTTTTTTTATGTTTGTTACCTCAAAACTTTCGACTGGGTGAACCGAAGTTGATAATTCTTTTTTTATTTGAAAGCGGGTGCTTCCTGTGTGGTCCCATTGTAATTTGGTCCAGATCTGACAATGGCATCCATGATAAAACCATAAAAGTCTTAAATTTGCTATACATACGCATAGCAAAGTGGATGATAAATGTACGAATAACTCAATATCGCGCCAACCGATTTCGATGATTATTTTTTTATTGGAAAGGATATACTTCAAAGATAGTTTAGTGAGAGTTTGGTTAGGTTCTGATTACGGAATCCATGACAAAGTTACGAGACTCTTCAATTCTTAGGAGCAAATGAACGATACACGGCCGAATCTTTTTATGCTATCCGGATATTTAAGTCATCTACCATAACATAGTTATGGTCAAGTAATTGTCGTAGTCGAATATGATGATCAATGGGACTCCTTAACGACCTACAGTAAGGGTGCGATATGTGGCAGAATTTCTGTCTGTAATCAAATTGCAAAGCGCTTACGTTCACTGCTGCATTGAAAAATTTTGTACATCTACACATATTTAGATAAATTGTTAGTTAGTTACTTCAAAATCACTAAAAATCAAAGAAATTAACAAAAACCGACTTCAAAAACACTATTCCAAAATAATAGATATAATATGCACAAAAAGTATAAAAATAATTGCAACTTTTTATACAATCAAATTATAGTCACGATTATTATAATAGAATATTTATTTTTATTCCAAGTGAGAGCAAACTACTATAAAACTACTAACAAAACTAATCATCTGTTTAGTAAGCAAAATACCAACTGATAGTTAGCGTTTGTTTGCACATAGCGTGGGGCCCGGTAGGTATTGGCGAATGGCAACACCGAAACATAAAAACGAACAATGTGTCCAAACAAGGCACGCCGCTATAAAGACGGATTATTACCACTCAATACGTCTGCTCTATGAATTATTCATCTCTTGCAAACACGGGTGTGTATTCGGTTGTTTTATGTCGAACATCAATGACCATTCAGTGAGAATCAATTAATGGATAGATACTTTTCGTAAGCGTTCAAATAACACTGGCAATTTTTGCTTTTCCTAGTTTACAACATTGTTTTCCAGAACTTTATGTTAAAGTATTCAAAATAGGATCTTTAAATAAAATTTCGTATGAATAAAACACTTTTAAACGCGCGTAATTGTAACTGTTAAAGGCCGGCAACGCTCCTGTGATTCCTCTGGTGTTGCAAGCGAATGTGGGCGGCGGTGATCACTTAACACCAGGTGACCCGTACGCTCATTTGTCCTCCTATTCCAAAAAAAAAACTGTGTTTTTGTATTAGATTTTTGCGTAACAGATAAATTTTTTATTTTTATTTTAGTTAACCCGACGTTTCAACTCCTTTCCAGATCTCGTTTTCAGGGGGACTGCAGATGAAATGAGTCAAAGATAATATATGTCGTAGTTGTCATTTTGAAGCTTGGTTTTTGGCGAAATTTACTGACAGCGTCCTCTTCTTTTATGGTATGTGTCGTTGTGGGTTTTTTAAAAGAAGAGGTAAATTTTCGCAAAAACCATCTGTCTGTAGCACCACCTCCGAGGCAATAAATGGTGCTAAACTTCATAATGACAACTATGACAAATACTATCTTCGACTCATTTCATCTGAATTTGAAACAAACAATTCATTTTCGTAACTAATTTGTATTGTACATTTTCTGGGATCATGTTGTAATAGTTATTTATGCAACCGTTGTTGTAATAAGGGGTATTAAAAATGATAATACTATCACACGAGTGTTTTAATACCTAATTATCAACAGTTGCATACAAGACTTTATCTACACCCATAATATGAATCCTCTATAAAATATTCTGAAACAGTTGCTTACTGCTTAAAAAAGCCAGTCCTAGTAACCAAAATATCATTCAAAGAAGTGATATTAAGAAAACGGATGCTATAATGTTGTACGGAATTTCATTACAACACTCGTTTGGATGATGTAATGGTTATTTGGACATTTTATGTTTTAATGTTGGCAAAAGCTAACTGTTTTAGAATCTCTAATAGAGGATTTAAAGCATGGGTGTAGATAAAAGCAAATATATCACCCAACAATACCTTGTCTTAACCGAATAGTAGCATAACAATTATATGTTAATAAATAGTACCTATGTGGTGTCCAGTAGTATCTTCTTCTCACAACAGTGACACTAGTATGAAGAAAATACCATTAATGGGTGCAAACTTCTTCTCAGCCGTAGGACAAAGCGTTACGAAGGCACCTATCTAGAAGACATCCTATTAAAAAGAACCTCCCACCAAATGATGAAGGGGAAATAAAATAGAGAAGGCGGACAGCTAACACAGAAAAAGCAATAATTCTACAGAGACGTCACATAAATACGAATAATTGAACACGCAATTACTAATACGGGGATATACGTACATTCGACGTCGACGTCGCATTCCGTAGTACGCCACGCACGGCTGAGTTTCACGGTTATTAGCTCAGCGTTTTATATACCCTTCGGTTAATCCTTCAGAATGCAATCCTGCGCTTTTACATGGTAAATCAGTCGTAACATTAAAAGTAGAATATTGAAATTCCAGCGATGACGAAATGAAATATTTAAACCTATATAAAATTGTGAGTAACGTATGTCGGGGAATTAGTTACTCGTGTGCGATGTAGTCAAAAGATTTAGCAACCCTAGCTAAGAGCTAACACACCATATAATTCTCATTTACCTACATCTTTTACCGAACTATAGTATTTACATATTACATTTAACCGTACCTATAAGCAAGCAAACAAGAGTAATAATTTAAATATTGAAATTAAAATGATAAAACTATTTTCATCAACGAGTTAACCCTGGTGGTAAATACTTGTTATTAATTATAAAATGTACATTAACATTGGAAGTAATTAACAATATCGTAGTGTACACACCCGGGTGTGACAGACCCCGGTGGAACCGGCTACACCCGGCTTTATCCGGTTTCACCCGGCTCATAATTTATGCTGTAATTAAACCGGTTATCGTTCGGAGCCCGCGACACGCTCCGCAATTTAATCACGCCAAGATGTTAAATTAATATAATTCAACCCAATGAGAAATGCGTGTTTTATCATTTGTTAATTATATTGAATAATAATAATCGTAGGTGAGTATAGTAATATGATTGAAGAATAACATTACAGAAAATATCTTGATTACCTCCTAAATTATTATAAAACAAGTCCTGACTTGACAAACTTTTTGTGCTGGCTAGGATCTAGATAGGCACCTAGCCAATACTAACTTATGTATTAGCTACGGACACTTCAATTCTTAAAGTATAAACAAAAGGACCTAGGTCTGTAGGAGAATTTATGAGCCACTTCTTCTTTCTCAGAGCGCTATTTGTTTCCGAAGCGGTGGAAGTGTTTGAAATGACACCAAAAATAATTCTAAAGGAATAAATTTTAAGAAAGTTACTGCCTTTTATGCCTTTACTTAGCCCATAACTTATCAGATAGAAAACAGGATCCGAATAAAATATTTATATATTGAGTATTGTCTCCAGCCTTTTATCTTTAATAATATAAGTTGCATCACCTGACAAATATTGTATAAATATTTTTAAAATGTTGAAGTTGTAATTGTTTCATATAGGTATCACCTTTCTCACAAATTAAATTTTACAAACAAATTTTATGAGCGATGTGGGACTCGAACCCGTGACCTCTTGCGTTCCGTGCGAGCGCTCTTCCACTGAGTTCATAAATCTTGTTCAACTCTCAGGTTGTGGCGAGAGTCGCATCGTTCTTAAAATTTAATTTGTTTAATTAATTCACATTGCAAAGTTTAACAGAACATGTGGCATGTCAACGTCACACATTGTTCGAGACTCGAGTACGCCCGCTCGGGCGTAGTATTAGTTGCCACACTTTGCGACTACGCCTGCGGTATCTAGTTTGAGCACAGTGGAGACCAATTTAAGGATTGATGTAAGACTTTAACATTGAGAAATTATTGTCGACTGTAGAGTATGATAACAAAACACCTGTCAAATTATATTTGGAAGGATAGAGACGATTGTAGTGCTTAAGCTTTCGAAGTATTGTATCGTGGTGCATGCAGTCAAATGCCTTAGATAAATTAAAAATACTCCCAGAGGATTATAAGCATCGTATAACCATATTGTTTAGCGAAGCACTTCCAAAGTAATTGCTGTGCTGTTCGTGCATTTGAATTCAGCAGCGACTATGCATATTTGTAAATGGTATCTACATGGATATCACATAAGTTTATAGCGTGGTTAGGTTTAGGAATTACTGGAAATGATAAAAAACTCTACAAACATACTACAATGCGAATCAAACAAGAATAGGAACGTCAATAACGTCTATCTGTCAAATGTCACTTGACAAGTACGGTTTGCAAAAAACTTATTTGCATATCAATAATATTAGTCTTAATTATAAAGTCCTATAATATATTTTAATTAACTGGTCATAATTGACAGCCATGTCGTCACCCTATTTTTTTTATGAAAATAAGGGACGAGACGAGCAGGACGTTCAGCTGATGGTAATTGATACGCCTTGCCGATTACAATGCAGTGCCGCTCAAGATTATTGAAAAACCCAAAAATTCTGAGCGGCACTACAACTGCGGTCGTCACCTTTAGACATAGGATGTCAAGTCTCATTTGGCCCGTAATTTCACTAGCTACGGCGCCCTTCAGACCGAAACACAGTAATGCTTACACATTACTGCTTCACGGTAGAGATAGACGCCGTTGTGGTACCTATAATCTAGCCGGCATCAAGTACAAAGGAGCCTCTCACTGGTAAAGTACATCCAACACATAAAGTATATCCTAATCTCATTTGAATCGCATTTTTCGTTTGCACAGTGTTTGGCTGCCGTTTGGAACTAGTGCATAAAATCTACACACAAACATACATATATACAAAGATCAGGCGCAGATATTAATTAAGAAATTCGCAAATATTCATTTTCCTTAAGTTATTTTTTTTTAAACAATGGATTACTATTTTTTCATTTATACGTAAATATATAAATAAAACATTACCAATTTACATGAAGTAATAGATAATATTAATAAAATTATTGAGTATTGCACTAATATGACGCCGATGTAAGAATCTATTGAAAATTGTTATATTTAAGGTGTAGCAAAATATGTGGGTATAATAATTTAAAAGCTATGCACATAAAATGAACTCGTTCGTGAAACATTTCATTTTAATGACTTATTAATCTCGTACCCGTGAGTCTGTATTTCGTTAGTGTTCGTACTATCCATCTTTACGACTCAGCACTAAGGTGACGTCAAGCCTTAGACGATAAAATTTACACTGTGCATTTATCTCCGTTATTTTTAATAAAAAGGGGCAAAAGAACAAGAGATTAACCTCACGAGAAGTGGAAAGGATACCGCAGATGGACATCCACAACACCAGGGGTTGAGGCACCAGAGATGCATTTGATTCAGTCATTTAGTTGGGATTATAACTCTAACCTTGATGCCTCTAACGGCCGTTCCCAAAACACTCTACAGATAGAGATAAATTACTAACTTCTACTGTTAGTAATTAGCTGTCAATAATCTGAAGCTGTTCCAATATACCCAATAAGTCATTCTTATCGCCTTATATTGGGACGCGAGGATTGCAATTTCCATACAAACTTCTATCGCTGGTAAGCTATACGTCTTCCCATTGACAGATAGCGTATACGGATAAGGTGAGTTAACGTCGATAAGTTTATAGGGACAGAAAAGTCAACGATAGTTACGATTTTTATCTCAAGTAGGCCACAACCGAAGATAGACTGAATATTGGGAATGGCCGTAAGTCGTATCGTTTCAGGAAAATTGCAGACCAAAGTGGCTGTGAGAAGCAAGAAGAAGAAATATGAACCTAGTATTTTCTTTAATTAACGCGACTGTTACACACTTAAATAAAACAATTTTTCAGGATTAAAACGCGTGTAACTGTGTTTTTACATTATTTTTTTTGCGTAAAAGTTCTTCTTCTTAGTCGGACACTCTTGTCAGAGTGATTGTGGTTGCGCTGACGAGGTACATGGCGGGGTGTTCGGTGGGTCAATATCCTTTCTGAGGGTAGATCTCCTGGCGATGTGCTTCCATTTCTGACGGTTAGAGGCGTTGCGAGTACACTGGACTATGGTGGACTCAGTAGCCTTTGTGATGGCGTCTATCCAGCGGGTTGGCGATCGACCGCGTGCTCTCTTGCCTTCCACCTGGCCCTGAACTACCAGTCTCTCCATCGAGTTCTCATTTCTAGAGACGTGACCAAAGAACTTCAGTATTCTTAGTTGCACAATTGACGATAGTCTGTCTTTAATACGAAGCTCTTTGAGGATGGATACATTGGTGCGAAATGCCGTCCACGGGATCTTTAGGAGGCGTCTCCAGCACCACATCTCTAATGCATCGATTTTACAGCGGTCCTCCAGTCTCAGAGACCATGTTTCGGCTCCATAGAGAAAGATTGGAAACACAAGGCGTAAAAGTTACATTTGTATTATTATTTTAGTCAACCCGACGTTTGAAGACCTTTCCAGATCTCGTTTTCAGGGAGACTGCATATGAAATGAGTCAAGATAGTATTTGTCAAAGTTGACATTATGAAGTTTAGCGCCATTTATTGCCTCGGAGGTGGTATTTGCTATAGACAGTTTTGGCAAAATTTACTGACAGTGTCCTCTTTTTTTTGGTATGTGTAGTTTTGGGTTTTAATTTAGAGATTATTGGATCCTAGGTGTCAGATAATTTTATACCGTCTTCTCTATTAAAAATTAGGTGTTTTTTAATTTCAATGGCTTCACATACCAGTCTTGGTAGAAATCTAATCTCTTTTACCAAATCTTTGGGTTCGATCAACCAAAAGTTCTTATCAAAATGTTTTATTTAAATATGAACCTATTAACATTTCATATTTTAAAGTAAATTTTTATCTTTTTAATTCTTCTGTACGTGTGTTGATAGTGAACACCACCTAAGCGGCTGGACCGATTTGTATGAAATTTTCTGTGTGTGTTAAAATGGATCCGAGGATGGTTTAGATTCACAATTGAACTAACTTCTAAATGGCTGGATCGAATTGGATGATTTTTTCAGTGTTCCCGTGAATTTGAGATTGCTTAAGATTCTCAATATAGTCGACATATAATTCTACCACGTGTGTTAATGATCTCCTAAGCGGCTGGACCGATTTGTATGAAATTTTCTGTGTGTGTTAAAATGGATCCGAGGATGGCTTAGATTCACAATTGAACTAACTTCTAAATGGCTGGATCGAATTGGATGATTTTTTCAGTGTTCCCGTGAATTTGAGATTGCTTAAGATTCTCAATATAGTCGACATATAATTCTACCACGTGTGTTAGTGATCTCCTGACGGCTGGACCGATTGTTCAAATTTAACACGTATGTAAAGGACAACAACTGTCGAATCCACTAGTTACCTATATGTTCTTAAATGGTAGAACTTAAAACAACGTTAATTAATACCACACTTGCGGTCATCATTCATAGTTCACCACGTGTGGGGTCATTCCTGACGCTCCACACGTTTACCTGCATGAACCCTTACCACCAAGCAAAAGATTTAGCGGAATTTCAATTAATTCAAGCTAAGTGCTCGTAAATTTTGGATCATTATTCATTTAGGCCATAACGCATAAATATAAAATACAAATAGCAATTCCCGCGTGTTGTGTATTTTACTGCGATAATAAATTTCATTTTAGAAATGACCGTAAACTGGACTGCGCCGGCGCAGGCGGAGACCGCGGGGGGAGGGCGGAGGGGAGGCTGGCGTGAAATCTGACGCGGAGAGGATTTCTGCAAACCGTTCCATTACCATTCACAATACGAAACTACTTACTAGGCACTCATACGATTGTATTTTTAGTATCGTCTGACATCAATGGCACAAATAATTTCTGACTAAATAATATATTATAATATACGGCGACCTTCGATAATTTATACGCCTAGATAAAGCCTCTTGCGTAACAATCTTACACTCGCGATATGTCATTCACTTTGGTAGTGTGCGTTCGTTGCTGAAAATAGAGGTTAACAGTTAGCCACTATTTTTTCGATTTGTTTTCAGCTGCAACAGCCTATCTAGACGTATTAATTATCTAAGAAGGTGCGTCTATTAGGTAAATAAACTGATTGAATATAATGTATGGCTGGAGAGTTGCATATAAAAATGGCTGTTTGATAAATTGACATTATTGGTCCACAAATTAAATTTGAAGACAAAGTTTATGTACGATGCTCTTTTTTTTGTTTTTTATGGAATAGGAGGACAAACGCTCTTCCACTGAGCCAACGATTCGAGTGACGCATCTTTAATAAATCTTGTATAATATGTCTTATTCAACTCTCAGGTTGTGTCTCGTGTGAATCATTCAAAAATTTTGTTTTCAAATTTAATGCGTGTATTTAATCCCAGGTTATCACTTTACAAAAATAACAATTTATTTGGTCCTTTTTACAAAAACTATATAATACTGCTTAAAGTATTACTTACTAGATGTAAACAAAACAAGCTACAATTTATTAGTAGGTATACCTACCTATATGACAAAACTCATCGAGATAATAAATTTCATTTCAACAAAACATATCGTTAGTCTCCGTAGGTACTTATAAAATAAATTAAACTAAAATATTGCACAATTAATAATAATTGTCCAATAAATATAAATTCAAATGAGTCTCGTAATAATTTAAATTTACAACACCTTCACAAATGATCATTATGTTGAAGTATCTGTGATTTAAATACTAATATTTGATTTTATTTTTGTTGGAGATATATTGAAGTAAACCTTACTTCAATAGGTTTCTTATTCTGCGGCTTAATTACTTATATCGCCGCCTATTTCTGCCGTGAAGCAGTAATGTATAAGCATTATTGTGTTTCGGTGTAAAGGGCGCCGTAGCTAGTGAAATTACTGGGCAAATGAGACTTAACATCTTATGTCTCAAGGTGAAGAGCGCGATTTTAGAGCCACTCAGAACTTTTGGGGTTTTATCAAGAATCCTGAGCGCCACTGCATTGTAATGAGCAGGGCGTATCTATTACTATCAGCTGAACGCCCTGCTTTTCTCGTCCCTAACTTTAATAGGACAGTCTCTCAAAGAAAAATTTAAAGAAATGAATATTATGACTGTTCATTGCTAGTATGTTTATGAAAATTTAATATACATTTACAAAAAGCGTCACCTTTTTGCACTTAATAGTGATTTTCATTATTATAACACTAGAAATAAGGGATTGAAACTAATTCTAGTAGGCTTCATAAGATTCATAATAGCTTTAAGGGTAAATGTATACACTTTTATAATAAAGTCCCAGCCACTGTTCAGGAAATATCTATAAATAAATTTAAATGTTTTATTAAAAATGGCTCTGTCGTAAATCCTACTACTCCACAGCTGAATATCTAAGTGATCCGACAGCCTGGGACTAGATTATGACAATACAATATTGTGTATTTGATTAAAAAGAGCGCAAAATAGCCGGGAGAGTTTCTTGCACCGCTTCTTCTCTCTCAGAGCGCCATTTATAAGGCGGTAGTGCCGCTTCGGAAACAAATGGAATCTAGTATATTAGAAAATAATTCTAAAGGAATCGATTTTGAGAAAATAAATGCCTTTTGTGCGCTTTCATATAATTTTTTTTAACGAATTATAGAATGAATTTCTCTTTATTTTGCCCCTGGAAGTTATTATAAAATACCGAACTTTGTTTTTCGGATGTTCAACCTTATTATACCAGAGAGACCAACAAGAAACTTTTTATGCAAATATTATTTTAATGAAAGAACAGTTTCTTAACTTTTCAGGTAACGTTTTCCTTGGGAGTCACTTTCTTCAAGAAATTAACGGTTCACAATATGCATACAAGTAAGTATAATCATGAGCTGAGCAAATCACAGGTTGTTATGCCTACTATTCTGTCAAGTCGAGTTAGTATGTACCTAATCTTGAAAAAAAAAATACTTGTGGTGGTAGGATGATCCTGTTACCAGATACTTTATTTCATGTTTTTAAAATTAAAGTTATTATATTTTTCATAATCTTTTCCACGTCACTCATCACGATATCTCTGGAACCATTAGGCGCAGAGACTTGAAATATTCCTTTCGCCGAGAAGAGGTCACCTAAAAGGATTTTACGAAATTCCACCCGCAAGAGTTTTTTTTAATATGAACAGAACAACGTCTGTCGGGTCAGCTAGTCGCTAATGAAATGCTAGCAAAATACCTTTATTTATTTATGGTGTGTGTGGATTGATGCATCTACTGTACATACTCAATAACTATTGTTTTTACGTATTTATTTAATGCCTTACACGAGAATGTCAAAAATATAAAGTTAAATTGTTAAATAAAAACATAAGGTTGATTGAGTACATTTGATTTATCAATCCATACATACTGTAAATAAATAAAAGTATTATGCGAGAATTATATTAGCGATTATAAAAATCTATATATCTCTATATATATAATGAAATAGTCATTGTTTGAGGCTCATTCACGCCTAAACCACTGATCGTATCGACATGAAACTACCACCATTCGATGCGAAATTAATCCTAGATGGTTTATGGCTACATATATTTCGAATTCCAACGTTCTTTCACTAATTTCTTTCCTTTTAAAATTCGCCCAGCGAAGTGTATGTGAACGGCTAGTATATATATATAATGGTAATGGTCTTTGTTTGAGGCTCATTCACACCTAAACCACTGATCGTATCCACATGAAACTACCACCATTAGATGAGAAATTTATCCTAGATGGTTTATAGCTAGTTATAGTTTTCGAATTCCAACGTTTCTTCGTTTTAAAATTCGCCCAGCGAAACGGGCGGGAACGGCTAGGGTATATATATAAACTGAAGCAGAGTTTCCAATAACAGGATCATTAAGTCTAATTTCCATAGAGTATAAGCAAAAGAGTTGTCAATGTCAAACTGTACGATGCTGGGGTGTAAGTTTGTGCCTACAAAATGAAACATTCAGTGGCTCTAATACTTAGAACCACTTAGCCAGTTACGATCTCATTACAATGCCAAACGATTGATTTTTCAATTGCAAATAGGATATCAAAACCGCATTACCATTCGAAACGTTTTCAAAGCATTCGTCTAAATAAATTACGAATGATGCGAGCGATTACCGCGTCGCGTCACGTACGCAACCGATGTATCGAATAATAATCGAGTTAGTGTCATTAACTAAGTGAATTATTCAATAAAACCAGTAAAGCGCGAACCAGGATACCTGGACCTCTCTGCAAACTAAAAGACACAGTTTTATTTCATATGTCTAGCTAGCATAGCTGGGATCTATTTAAGATTGCGGCGGAAAAGTAGTCTTTACAAACCTTACTTTGTTATGGCATAATCCCATCTTAAACGTAGACAGGACGTTCAGCTGATGGTAATTGATACGCCATGCCTATTTCAATGCAGTGCCGCTCAAGATTTTTGAAAAACCCAAAAATTCTGATCGGCACTACAGTTGCGCTCGTCACCTTGAGACATAAGATGTTAAGTCTCATTTGCCCGGTTCTTTCACTAGCTACGCCGCAAATTTTATGTTTAGCTTCAATTTTCTGTTTCGTTACCATGGATATCTTGATGTTTTCCAATATTTAAATTCAAATATTTTTATTCAAAATAGGATATGAAATCACTTATTGAAAGTCAAAGCTTACACCAATTCGAAAAAGTTTGCCTCAAACCTGAGAAGAGCTTCTTTTTTTTCATAAACGTTTTTCATTACGTGCAATGTTTTATCATATATTTTTTTTTTTTAAAGTCGGAGTGTAGTCGCTCCATTCCCTATCTGTGTTATCATTAAGAAAGTCATATATGTTATAGTAACCTTCACCACATAAACGTTTCTCAACAATTCTTTTGAATTTCTTATACATTTTTTAACATTTTCTTGGATCTTGTTGTGAAAGTATATACATCGCTGCTATTGTTGAACTCTTATGTTTAAGGAGTAACTTTAGGAGATTTTGCTGGTGAAGACTGAAGATAGCTTCCCACCAGAGAACCCGCATACCACCGCCGCTATAAAATAAAGTTATAAACCGAGCAATAAAATATGTTAACAGTGAGTAACCATATTGCATTACGAAACAAACCGTATAAATTTAAACACGTTGCTTTTTATGCACAAATTTATGTGAACGATGAACTTTATAAGCGAGCATTTTAATGATGATTCCCACTTTAGTGTTATATCTTTGTTAAGTTTTATGAATGTGGTTTTGTTAATTAGCTGGTAGGTTAACGGCTTGACTATTAGTTTACTAACTTAAAATGGCTTATGATATTCTAACTAATTATACTATTCTAACTAACTCTCTTCTCGTTCTCAAACAACATTCTGTCATTTGTTCCGCATTTCAGATCCATTTTGAAGTACATGCTGAGATGGTTTGGCCATGTCGAGATAATGAAGGAAGAACCATTGACGAAGAAAGTGTATAAGGCCAGTGTGAATGAAAGTGTTGGAAGGGGTAGACCTAGGCAGACGTTTCGAGATCAAATCAGGGACGTCTTGAAAAAAGGCCAGGTCAAGAGTACCCTAAACCGAAGAGCATGTATGAAAGGAATAATGAAAGTGGACGAAGCGAAACAAGTATGTAAGGATCGTAGCAAGTGGAAAGAAGTGGTCTCTGCCTACCCCTACGGGAAAGAGGCGTGACTGTATGTATGTATATATGAAGAACAGCAGTAAAATCTATGTTCGCATGGATAGCCTTATCCTAATTTTATTATTTGATAGCAATAAGGTTTTGAAGTTTTCGCATGCTTTATAGACTGTGTTTTCATATAAGCGTAAATATTTTCTGAATGCACGAGTTGCAGTCTTTGCCTTATATCCTTGCACCCCGCTGAGATAAACTTTGTTTAGTTTACCCTGGGTGTCTTTGGCGTTCATTGTGATTTCGGGGATTTATTTATTTTGTCATCTGTCCACTTGTGCTCAAAAGTCACTTGGGATACTTTTTAATCGGGTCCCGAGGCAATATGTTCAAGAGGCGTCCTAAAACTACAATTTACTTTTTTATTATTTAATTAATTATTTTTCGGGTTAGACTCAAGAATGTTATGATGGTAAAGTACCGTTACATTACTGTCTCGAAATACAGTTTAAACACTTTTACGCTCTTTTAAACACGATATTTTTTAAGATACATTATTTGAATTACTAATACTAAGTAGGTATTACCTACTGAAAGTATTATATGTATATTATATTTGCACTCGGATTCCATCTCATTATATTATGTATTCAATTATATTTTGATTTCGCAAATAGTTTGTTAAGAGTTGAGACATTTTTTTTGTTTTATCTCTTACGGATAATCGAATATTTATGTTCGTTAGTCTCGACAAAACTCAAAAACGGCGTGACGAATACGAATATCTTTTAAATTGCAATTTTTATTACATCGTCTCAAACTTTTTCTTCTGTGTGTTGCATGTAGTGTGACAGTCGGGCGGAGCCTATAGTTCTCATATTGGATGCAATTGCGTTCGGGTGGAAGAGTAGGTTCGAACCCCATACACTTAAAATAAAGGTTTTATATTTTATGAAAATGTAAAGCATAATATAGAAATTTGTTTTTTTCTCTATGCTATGCTATGTTATTTTGTGAAAAAAAGTTTCACTTGCATCGTGGTTTCATAAAACCACACAATTGCTTTTATTTATTGTTTTATTTGGAACATAAAATGAGAAATTGAAACAGTTAAAATTTAAATTGTAAATTTGTTTGGACATAGGATAAGATTCGTCCGTTTCACATTCTGCAAGTCAGTTCTGCATGCAGTCGATTAATATTTTAAGAAAAATAATTAAAGTGAAATCAAAATATCAGTCGGTCTTTACGAGGGCGGCACTGAAAATTTCGGGAATCAAGGAAGTGACATAACATTACTATTTAGAAATGTATTTATTGCTTTTCGAAGTATTCTCCGCGAAATTTGACACATTCTTCCATACGATGGAACCAATCATTGAAGCAACCATTCCATTCGGAAGTTGGGGTCTCCAAAATGGCCGTTCTCGTATACAAACAGGATGGCACCTTAGAACTTTGGAACACTCCCATGATAAAAGCTGTAGAAGACACACAATGTAGCGACGTCTTTACGCGTGCCATGCTTTTGAGTTTTGAGTCATTATCTAAAATACTGTATCGCTGACAATTTGAGCAGCTCTGTCTTGCATGCTGCCAATTGGTTCGAGCTGATACTGGGGTGCACCAAACCAGAGATTAGAGCAGTACTCAATATGGTATCTGGATCTTATAAATCTCTAGGATATGGCCAGCTTGAAGTATTGTCTCGGTGATCGATGAGCACTAGTTCGTTCAAGAAACTTTGGCAGTGCCTTCCCGATGACGGTGGAGTTAACAATCACAAACTGTTTTTACTCTAGTGTTCACGAAAAGAACGATTACTTGAGACTTAAGTAAAGCATTTATATATTTTTGATTTATATTTATTTGTAGATATTTGAGGATTAGCGTTGCTAAGCTATTCTAGGTCTATTTGTAATTTGAATACTATAGAAAATTCAGCTGAATGGGTCAGGTCAGGGTCAGGTAGGTAGCTCTAACCAATAATATCTATAGGTGACAACTAAATTAAATTTTTACCCCAGGGTAAACTAAAAATATTTAAATCATAGAATCAAGTTCCAAAAAATGACCCACGTTAACAACAAAAATTAAAAAAATACTTTGTTTGAAAGTTGTTCGAAAACGGGTTTCCAAAATAGAAGGTACTTCTTACCTACTGAGTAAGATATCAGGTTCTAAGGTGTTTGTTATGCTCATACTTGGGACAGTTGCAAGTATCGTGGAGGTCCGCTTCCTACGAACAATGACATTGACAACAAAACACAGCGAGATGTTGACTTAGTGCTTAGTGCGATACGGAGACCACCGGCGACAGGCACCGCGGCCTATGTCTCCGTAGACAGAGCGGGGATATTTTGTCCATGTTACAAGCTGCTCAATGGCATGGCAATAAACTAGATATTATAATAATAGTATTAAATCAGCAACTAGTGAACGGTGAACATCTACAAAACAGCCGGTCGGTTTTACATTTTTCATACACTTTTTTTATCGACAATGTGACTTTCCACATCTTTAAGATTAAAAAATATTACATACATGTTTCTTGGTGTGGTAATGTGTTGTGACGTACTAGTCGATCAGTATTATTCAAGGTAGATAGACAATCTTTTTATTTACCAGTGGGAGGCTCCATTGCACAGCATGCCGGCTAGTTTATGGGTAGGAAGTAATGTGTAAACAGTACTGTGTTTCGGTCTGAAGGGCGCCGTAGCTAGCGAAATTACTGGTGAAATGAGACTTAACATCTTATGTCTCAAAGTGACGAGCACAATTGTAATGCCCCTCAGAATTTTTAGGGTTTTCCAAGAATCCTGGCCGGTACTGCATTGCAATGAGCAAGGCGTATCATCAGCTCAACGTCCTGCTCGTCTCGTCCCTAATTTTCATAAAAAAATTGTTCGAGTGCGATCTGTATTTATTATATTATTTATTTGCGATGTTATCGGCAATTTCGTTTAAAATGTACTTGGACGACAAAACTTGATAATTTCAACATTCTATGTCAACCGATACGTTTATAATATTATCAACGGTATAATTAATATTTCCACTGTCAGTTTTATTTACTGAGTGACCATGCTCCATCTAAGCTATAATAGGTCTGCTTAGAACGTTACTCGAACTTACAATAATAAGACATTACTGTGTAAGATATTGCTTTTTTTTTATCTCATGTGTAACATTGGCTATGGATATTTATTGGTATTTAATGTTTATGTTTCGGTGAATCTTCGGCTTTTCACCTTATTAATCCCTCCAAATTTTAACCTCAAATAAAGCTGTGCGCAAACTTAATATTGGTGTTTCTGAACCTAATATTAATTTGCATAAAGCTTGTATTTATAACTCCTTCGATTTTAATAATATTTATGTCTTATGAAATGAAATCTTCCTGAAAATGTCATCTATATAAAATGATATTTAACTAAAAAGTCAAAACGTTCATCAACCCATGCTCTAAATTAATCTCTAACAAAACAAAAAAAAAAAATGCTGAAAGGCAAAAATATCCTTTTTTATAACAAAAATATTATTTCCACTGCTGAAGAGCACTACAAGAACCAAAGTGTATATTCTAAGGAAACCTAACTCAAAGTGTACTTTAAACGTACAAGAAATTAATTTGTGTAAAAACTACCTGCTCACGTCCAAGAAGAAGCTTAAGATAGGTTCCAGACTTTATAAAAGTTGAAAACTAGTCCATATATCACTCTGCTCTTAACGAAAATAGAATATTCACTCTCATGAAAAATTTCTAGAGAAAGCAATGGCAAAGGTAACTTTCCTTTGGACAAATTTCTGGTGACATAGATCAAGACTTGTATCAGAACAAAAGGTAGTCAGTTTGATAAGAATTGTTTTGTATTTATTGCCGAGGTGAAGCCAAAAAGATAAAATAAATTAAGTTTCCATAAGACGCATACTTATTTGCAGTGCCGGATTAGCCATATAGCAAAAGGGGCCCCCGCATGTCCTACTCATCTCTGTCTGAGCATAATTTTTTGAGAGAAACTTATTAAGATATTGAATTTCTTGATGTGGCAAATACGTGAAACGTTACAACTTTTCCTACCTCAGACAACCTACGTCAGACACTCGGTCACTGACTATTTTCAGTATATTATATACCAAGGGCTCATTGAAAGAATTTGCTACGGGCCCCGCGTAAGCTTAATCCGTTACTGCTTATTTGTAATTATAGTTAATTGTAGTAAAGAATCATTGAGAGAGTATTTGATACGCCCTGACCATTACAATGCAGTGCCGCTCAGGATTCTTGAAAAACCCAAAAATTCTGAGCGGCACGCGAACGCAATTATTGTATAATTGCGTTCGTCACCTTGAGACATAAAATGTTAAGTCTCATTTGCCCAGTAATTGCACTAGCTACGGTGCCGTTCAGACCGAAACACAAAATGCTTACACGTTACTGCCTCACGGCAGACGCCGTTGTGTTACCCATAATCTAGCCGGCATCCTGTGCAAAGAAGCCTTCCACTGGTGAACTGACGTGAACAGCTTGACTGTTGCTTCTCAATATATTCTTGATAATGTAATGTATGTAGATAGGCACATACGTGAATTTGCTAGAAACTGACGTAATCATAATGTTAACGCCAGGAACAGACATAAACTTATAATGCCTACTACTCGGGTAATACGAGTTAGAAAGGTTAGCTTAGTGGTAAGTTAGCTTTTGCGGGGCGATGTATATGGTTTTACAACAAGATCCCAGAAAATGTTCAAAACTAAATATGTATTACTAAATTCAAAAGAATTGTTTAAAAACGTTTGTGTGGTAAAGGTTACTGTAACATAAATGACTTTCTTAGTGAAACCACAGATTGGGAATGGAGCGAGATACACATAAAATATAGATACTGACAGACACATTAGTTAATAAATAAATAAATAAAATAAAAAATAGTAAATACAATATGGCGACGAAGTATAATCCGGCTAAAACGTAGTCTCCATTTTTTACAAGATTATAGCAGTCATCTGTCAATCTATCAGTGACTGCATGTTTCATACAATACCTCTATATATAATATGTTCGCCTACAGGCGTATAGATAGGCTTGTTTGTAACGGAATGGGACTTACACACACTTGGAGACGTTCGATTTACTTGGAAATTTTCACACATATATTTTTTTATAATTTCATTGTTTTAATCTTACATCCTAATTCGTAACCATGATAATAAAATGTATATGTGCGTGTAATAGATTGGAATCCTACTTCAAGATGAGTGATTTACTTAAAAATATTACCAAATATCAAGGACCAGTCACAATAGTTTTTAACGCTTTTGTATGTATTTAAAAACAGATTTTATAATAAAATGAGATGGTATATCTTTTGTCTTATTTGTCTAATAATTGGATAAATGTAACAATTCTTTTCGACTACCTAGCATATGTGTCGCCAGAAATATTTCCATGGGAAAGTTTAGCTATTGCTTATTCTAGAAACTTCTAAAAAGTTTTATTAAAACCTTGTGTAGAACAGGGTGAGTTTTGGCCAGTTTTTAGCTCTTATAAAGTCCGGAACCATATCTTGAGGTACGCATCTGAATAATTATTGAATCGTGTCAAGAATAAAAACAAATTAAAGATTTGGAATTTTAAAATCATTAAATGGAAGCAGTGGCTGGAAACTCGTGACAGATCGAAGAGATTAGAGGCGCGTGCGTTCTCGATTCTTTCATTGTAGCTCGACCCTCGATGTACGTTCGATTATTTGGTCGCGTTAACGAACTGAGCAAACTGGCATCACTATATACCACCAACATAATCATTTCATAGTAATTATTTTCGAAAGAAAAAGAAATTATTCTGCAACTTTCTTATACCTAGTATACAAGTATATTTATTATTACATTAATGAAATATAATAATAATATATTAATTAATGGGCCCAGAGGCGCGGAGAATGTTCAAAATACTATCTTCGCGCCTCAGTAAGGCTACTGGAAACCCAAGCGCTGGCAGCTATTTCGGTCAACGGATCAGCCTTGCTATCCAACGCGGTAATGCTGCCAGTATTCTTGGTACGCTTCCACGTAATGATAGTTTTAATTTTATGTAGTCGTAGTATTGTAAATATAGTTATAATATTTGTTTTGTTTGAATAATAAATACATTGCACAATTGGAATTCACTTCGCCATAATACTGATCATAACCATAGATATTGTAGAAACTGTGATAATAATAATGTTAACACGAGAATCAAACATAAACTTCTAATGCCTACTACTCGGTTAAGTCGAGTTAGTAAGTATTTTGTCTCTCATGATCTCAGAAAATGTACATAAGAAATGTGTTACGAATTTAAAAATGATTATTAGAAAACCTTTATGTCGTAAAGGCTTATGTAACGTAAATGTCTTTCTTAATGATACCATCATTTTGGAATGGAGCGACCACCGACAGGCTATTTAAACTCGTGACAGCACTAATTGTGTTACAGTAGCTTCAGAGTGCATTAAACTTTGCAGCAACACTCCGGGCTTAACCCATTCCAAAACCCTAGTCCAAGCCTTCAACAAAAAGGCTGCGAATGAGGCACTAGGGCTAAGTAGAGAAAACTTACGCATATTAACTAGGACATTAACGGGGCACTGCAGATTAAACAAATACCTCTCAATCTTAGGTCTCATAGATTGCAGAGCGTGTAGATTCTGTAAAAGTGCAGATGAAACCCCGCTACACATTCTCTCTGTATGTGGTCCTTTAATGCGTAAACGTAGCATCTCTCTGGGAAGTCCAATTTCAACCATTTGAGATACGTCAGCTCACTGCAAAAGACATAATAAGGTTCATGAAAAGAATCAATGTTTGCAGTGAGCTATAGTTAACAGTGGCTATCACAATAGACCATATTGGTCGCAGTGTAACAGGGCTGAATGAACTGGATCAAAGCCACTTTACAAACCATAACCATGCATTAGCTAATGACATTATTGGACGGAACCACTGCGGCCCGGCTCAATTTTGGATTTCAGCAAACCCTGAGCGGCAATGCATTGTAATTGGCAAGAGATATCAAGGTAGCTCGTAGAACCAACGGATTGTTAATATATTCGATATACGATGCGGGATATATTTAATATCAGATGTGAGGGGTATCACTTATAAATAACAAACTGTTTAGTTTTGAAAGAGCGACATCTCAAGTCAACTTCCTAATTTGCAATTATTGCGGTTGAGCAGGTTATCAACTGTAAACGAAACATACCAAGACTTACGATCGATGCGTCACTCGGACGGTTGGCTCAGTTGGTATAACGTAACCCGAAAGGCGCGGGTTCTAATACCGCATTGTCCATAGATTTTGGTATGAATTAAATTTGTATATATATTAAACTAAAATTATTTAACTGTCAATAGGACATATATTTAACAGAATGATCTGAAGTTTATTGAATTAGGCGTTACTTTGCGCAAATCCATAATTATACAAAGTCTCAGTCTCTGCAGTCGCGTAACAGATTTTGGCGAGACAACACGTCCTGAGGATGCCTCGTGTAGAGGCGATACACGTGTCGAATTGTTTTAGAAACAAATATTGGCGGAATGAACACTAAAGAAAACTTAAATCATTTGTATGATCTGAAGTTTCAACTTCTTCAGAAGACGCCTCGAGTGCGCCCATTTGGGCGTAGTAAAAGTTGTCACACTTCATGATTCTTTAAAAACCCAAAAATTTTGAGCTGCACTACAACTAGGCTCGTCACCTTGAGACGTAGGATTGAAGTCTCATTTGCCCAGTAATTATCATAGCCAAACAAAGCCTGCGGTATGTAGTTGGAGCGCAGTCGAGACCAATCCCTAATCTAAACTTAATTTATATAATTATAACTTCAGTTTGATTCATGTAAGTTAGTTAGCACTACAGCAGTGCCAACTAACAAATGGCAGTCAGCTGTCGTGCCTATATAAGCTAGAGTAGAGCGAAAACTTAAATCATTTGTATGATCTGAAGTTTCAACTTCTTCAAAAGACGCCTTTATTATTTGTGCAAATGTGTGTCACGCTTAACTAAATATAACAGACCCTACACACTGCCACTTCCACACCTCATTAGCGAGACCAGCAGAGCTGCATGTCGCGCCAGAGACAACATCCAGCCTCCGTATCATGCATCTGACAGGTGCGTCTTGTAACTCTATACCAAGAATAACATCAACCAGAGATTCGTGGAACAGACGCCGCGTGGTTACGTGACAATGTGTTGTGATAATATTAGTCCGGTGCTTCCTTGAAGCTCCTCTTTCCGAGGGCTCACAGCTCACTGCTGACATATTAATTACTAATAGCAGATATCTTTGGGTACTCGGCGACACATTATGTGAAGGATGTATTTGGATCACGCTCTGTCGCCGGGAATGTGGAGATGTTTCGAATCGTGTCCGGAATTCGAATGGCGTTTACAAATATTTTCTGTTAGATTTATTGAAACATGTCTGTTTTGTTTTATAGCGTTATTGTATTGTAACGGTACCAGTTTAATATTAAGACGATGCGTTTTTTGTTAACGCTTGCAGAAAATTTTGATTTTGTAAGCTATAATCAATAATCTATAATAAATAATTAAATGGCGTGTGCTTAAAAATAACCGTTCTAGTGACGTATCGTCATAAAATCTTGTATGCTTTGTTCAACTCTCAGGTTGTGGCTTCGCACTTATCACCTTAAAAACATTACAGATTGTTTAGATTTACAAGAGCGACATCTCAAGTAAATTTCCTAATATGCAAATATTGGGGTTGAGCAGGTTATCAACTGTAAAATAGATCCTGTATATGAAGGCACAACCAGAGAGTTGAACAAAGTATACAAGATTTTATGACGATACGTCACTCGAACGGATAATGTAAGCATACTTTTCTCCTTAGTCGTTTGCCAACTGTCACTGTCCGAATCGGGTTCTAAACTCAACATATGTAACCTGAACTGAATAAATGTTTTACATTGCTGATTGTAGACCAAGATTATTTTAAACATCTAGAGTAAATGCGGCAATGTATAGATAAAGTAGTCAAAGCTATCATTGAATGAATTATTATTTAATTTAAACTTTAGACGCGTGGCTATGTAACGCTCGGGTAAAGTCGGCTCGACTCTACTACTAAAAGTGAGACTGCTTACGTATGTTGTTATAGTACACAGTCATAGCCGTACTTTAATAAAAACCACATTTTATACAGTGTGGAAAAATTTTCTTCCAAATTGTTAGTAATTTAATGTGAAAACACAATCAGATTTTAAAAATTGAGTTTCTAAAAATTTGCTTGTGAGCAAAAAGCGAGCGCATTAACTGATTTTGTAATTTCATAAGCCTCAAATAGATTACATCTACAGTTGGCTCAGTTGGTTAGAACACCGGCACGAAACGCCGGAGGTCGTGGGTTCGAGTCCCACATCGTTCATAAAATTTTGTTTTTCTTTTATTTGTATATTAATCCTAGAAATGAGTAATAAATTGTTTAGATTACATAATAAATTGAATATAGTATGGTACATAGAATCCTAATTAACAAGTTTAATAGCGAACAGTCTATTATAAGCATACATATATATAAAAACAATAACAAACATATAAATATACTTTAAGTGATCCAACAAGCTATGTTTTTAAGTATCGTCAGTAACTTTATTAATATAAACTTTAATGTACTAATTTACTCGGTATCACTAAAAATTGTATTAATAAAAATTGTAAAAAATCACTCGAGATTGCTATGAAGTTAATAGTAATGATATTCTATGTTCAAACTCCGTGACAATCTGTCAACAGAAAAAATAAGCCAATTATAATATAATTTTATTTTATTGCTTGGATAAAAAATACTATAAAAGTGTTTTAAAATTTAATAACGATAAGACATCTAATTAGTTATGAATGCAGAAGAGGGTGTTTATTATAAATAATTCTTTATAATCACTGTATTTGGGCAGAATTTCCACTTAGAATTCACAATAAATAAAAAATTCTGGAACTTAGCACTCTTATCTCATACGCTTATATAGTCACGACAGCCAACCGTGACTGCCATGTGTTAGTTGGCACTGCTGTAGTGTCAACTAACTTACACGAATCAAACTGAAGTTATAATTATATAAATTAACTTTAGATTAGGGATTGGTCTCGACTGCGCTCCAACTACATACCGCAGGCTTTGTCGTAAAGTGTGACAACTTTTACTACGCCCAAATGCGCGCACTCGAGCCAGTCTCGAATATGTCACGTACCAGATGTTCTGTTAAACTTTGCTAATACTTAAGTGAAACTAAAATGCCGGGTTGCGTAGTAAAAATGAACGAAGCGTGTGTTACAAAATTTGAAAGATGCCATTGAGTGTCCATATGCCACGCACACATGCATCTAATGTTGCCGTAATAAAAAACCTATTGTTCTTAGGTAGAGCGGTAACTAGTTGTAGTACAGCGGAGACCAATGCATAATCTAACAAAATAATATTACTAAGACAGTAATAAATAGCAGCATTTTTATAAATTTAATTATTAATTGTGATATCTTATGACTCCATGACGTTGGTAGCGCTTGCTGGCACATTAACTAATCAATATAATAATATTCCTGACATTAGTAAATCTAATGAAACATGTTTATGAATACACGGGAATTGAATTGTTAAAGACGCTTTCACTCAGCAATACAGCAATTTATCACGAGTGGCAGGTAGATTGTTTGCCTAAGAGAACAATTTAAGTTAAAAGCCCATGCCAAATTGTATCAAAGATCCTTCCAGGCGGTCGACGAGCGTGCCTTATCGCGTTCCCTCGAATTGGCGCTGTCACTTGTCAGTTGCCATAAATCTTCTTGCCGAAATGTCAAAAAAGAGCCTGGCAACAATACACATCGTACCCATGCGTTCAAATTCATTGAACGGATGTTGACACAACAGGCGAGGCGTAACAATGACACTTTTTTGCGAATTCCTTTACAAAAGTTGGGCGTTGGATTTTGTACGGTTATTTAACGCCAAAATCGTATTTATTTAATTTAGTTGTCAAAACTTTTATTCTGTTCGCGTTTTTTAGGTTAGTGAAATGGTTACCTAATCTCTGTTGTTAGCGGCTTGAATGATGATTTATATTTACTTAAATGGCTAATGCGAGGAACTTCTTGCCTCGCACAGCCACTTTGTGGATTCAATTACCCGTAGACCTTCATGCTTAGGACACACGACTTAAAGGCCGGCAATGCATCTCTTGACCCAGTGGTATCGTTGATGTTGCCATAGGTGGTTCACGTGAGCCTTTTACTCGTTTGCCCTATCTTATATAAAAAAAAATACATCTATATAATTATTATATTTTATAAATGATTAGTTTTACAACAAAGATATAAGACTAGGACTGTGAGATGTAGGGATGTGAGATGTATTCGTATAAAAACTTTAGCAAAGTCGACCGACAAATTTTTAATTATGTCTAAAATAAGAGAGATGCAAGATGAGATCCACAAAGCGCCTTTTACTGTCGCCAACCTTTATTGATTGACTTGATTTAAATAAATAAATATAGTAATGTCTTATATTTAAAAGATAGCGGTAGTGTAGTTGAGCTCTATTACATATTAAATTTAAAAGGTTCTTATCAAAATAGTACTATCGATTGGATTTGCTGATAAGGACGGTAGGTTATCATCGGAAATCCATAGTAAAATGTATCCTAGCCGTTCTTGGACTTATTGGAATTGTTATGAGACTAGCCGCCAGCTGCAGAAAGCCTTCTTATAGTTAATGTTTCATTAAATATTATTCTTTACCAGTGAGAGGCTCCTTAGAACAGGATGCCGGCTAGATTATGGGTACCACAACGGCGCCTATGTCTGCAAATAGTCCAATAGAAAAAATAGAAAATCCAAATAGAAAAAAATCCGTCACTTTCTTTTTATTTTGACAGTCAGAGATTAACTTTAAATAAGCTTTCTGCAATTGGCATAAAATATATTTGTCTAAAGCGTCTTTACTTAGGGTTTTTTTTAATGAAAATAAGGGACAAGACGAGCAGGACGTTCAGCTGATGGTAATTGATACGCCCTGCCCATTACAATGCAGTGCCGCTCAGGATTCTTGAAAAACCCCAAAAATTCTGAGCGGAACTACAACTGCACTCTTCACCTTGAGACAAGATGTTAAGTCTCATTTGCCCAGTAATTTCACTAGCTACGGCGCCCTTCAGACCGAAACACGCTTATGCTTACACATTACTGCTTCACGGCAGAAATAGGCGCCGTTGTTGTACCCATAATCTAGCCGGCATCCTGTGCAAAGGAGCCTCCCACTCGGAGTTTCGGACCATTCGGAGATCCTTCATCAGGGTGAGTGTAGTGAGTTCGCGGTGATGTCCCGCCACAAGCTGAATGGTTCGAAACGTTTTAGCCAAATAAAGTTTCTTATTAGACATTTAAAATATCTTTCTAGATTGTAATGGTATTGTCGCACATATCATTTACTACTTGTTCGCGCTGCTTCTAGTATACTCTTACCCCCTTAATCATAATGGTCCGCTAACTTTAAACAGCCGCTTAGGTTTTTTCTCATTCTGACTTAGGTCAATAGAAGAAGACATAGAGTGAGAATTAGCAATGCTTTAAGTTAGCAGACAATTATGAATAAGGGGGTTAGATGCAAAATGCGTATGCGTTGTGCGTAGACTTGATTATCTGAACTAAATTGTCTTTTTAGCTCACTTAAAATTTTACACTTTATTAAAAGGCAACCGTGTGGTTGTATGTAACCTATACTATACTTTACTATGTTATGCTTTTTTTTCACAAAGTAACATATTGGGTAATATCAGCATAACAGCATTAAGAAAAAGACAAATTAGTATTGTAAGGGTGATTAGAACTTTAATTGCTTGTAGGTAATGAAATACATAGTTGTATAATACATCATACATAATCAAAGTTGCCGGAAGAAGAGGCGTAGGTCGCAGAAGAAAGTCTTAGCTGCGCAACATCCGAGAGTGGACTGGCATCGCGAGTGCGGCAGAACTATTTCGCCTCGCGAAGGACAAACAATTGAAACTACAAAACTGACCGCCAACCTTCGCTAGTCGGAGAGGCACGCGAAGAAGAAGAAGAAAATGAAATACATGCTCTCGGTTCGAGGTCTTTATTGCTACTATATTAATTCAATATAAAGATACTATACACTACTCTTTTAAGATTATGTATGGTCGACTACAAACTCATAATGAAATGTCAACAATATACTGGCCATAAAAAAATCCTGTACTAATTGTTAAGGCGTACATTGGTATAAAGTAGTGAGTACGTATAAATAACGATTGTCAGGAAATAATTACATTAAAAAAAGATAATTATATAAGTTCGGACACCTCAGCCTGCGGCCATTTTAATTTTTCCCCGCCCACACACCCATTTCATTCATGTTACTTACGAAGGGCGAGCGGGCGGCGACAAACAACGAAATTTTTGTATTATCAAACTATTATTATGGTATACTTATTCATAACATAAATTTTAATGAAATGAAAAAAAAACCTTTTGAGATGTGTGGTTGAGACCTACGCTCCCTATCGGAACCTCAGCTTAAATCTGGCGTTTTAGACCACTCGGCTAATCTGACTTGAAAGCAGCAGTTGAAATTATTGATTCAACTTCAAAAAGAAACGTTTCACTTTAAACACGTTTTACACAAAATACCTATTAGTAATAAAAATTGTTACTGTCGCGAAATTATATATTTAAATGATAGCCTTTATGTCAAATTCCTCATCATAATAATACTGTAGGTAGTAGAAGATACGGAGTGCACAGTACAGCGTCGCGGCCGCTCGTAAAACATAAAGCTCGATATGGCAGCACTACACCATTATAGGAAATATATGACACTTGCTGATGTGAATGAATTAATTCGGGGCGCGTTCAGCATTTTAGCTTCCGTTATGGCGCTGGGTTGGTGCCAATAAAATAAGTTTTAGGAGAACTTTCTGCGAGTGTTCGCGGACCATAACTCTCGCATCCCGGAGCAATAAATGTCACCAGAGCCGCTGTGCGCGCTATCATTCCAGTTTGCATGTTATCGGGTCTCTATCTGCAGACTGCTTCAGTTGGGTGTCGCACAGGAGCGGTTTATTAGCGATGGCCGGAACTTAACAAGATAACAGTTAAAAGAAGATTTCAATTCAATTCATTCTCGATAATAAAATCGTACCTGAGCGTTTATACATTTAATATTTTTTTCAAGAAAATTTACACACGTTGCAATAATATAATTAAAATTTTTCCCTGTTTGTTTGTGTAAATTTTGGAAACTGCTTAACTGATTTCAGTGTGCTTTTTTATAATGATAATAAGGGACAAGACTGCCCATTAAAATGCAGTGCCGCTCAGGATTATTGAAAAATCCAAAAATTCTGAGTGACACTACAATTGCGCTCATCTCGTTTTCATTGATGTATTGCGGTAAGCTTGACGCAACGTATAGGCTGGGTTGGACTAACTAACTTCAGCAATAACAAATATTAGTATCGGTCAAGCAAAAAAATGATATGCACCATTTGACAATTTTTCGATAACGTCATTACTAAAGCTTTTGTTAATATTAAATAACTTAATAGCGACCTATCAAAAGATTCTATTAATTTGACTTTTTTACTTTAGCTATGGAAAGGAATATGGTGGTGGAGGACATTCCGCAGCCAATGGAAAAGTTAGTGTTAACTGTTTATTACATTCAAATCGGTTAACAATCAAAAAATTATTTCTCTTGACTATATATATTTGACTTGACTCTATATATTTAGAAGTTAAAATTTAAAATAAACCTCTGTACTATTTACAGCGACATATTTCAAAAATTTTGTAATGAAGCATTGTTTAAGCCTCTTAACTAAATATGAAGTCCTGGTACATGTTTTTAGGTTGATGCGTGATTTTCATTATCACACCATTATTAACTAACGGCCTTACAAATAAAATTGACATAAAGTTATAACTAAGCATAAACCAAGAATATGTAAAATGTTTACAAATAGACATTTTGCTTACGAATGGTTTGTTCGGACGTATAACGTTTCCCGCGTTTATTTGCAAGGCAGCTTGTCATTCGGAAAACTTCAGAATTATCATTGTATTGACAGTGTTGTCAACGATATTGTAAACATATTGCATTTTCTTTGTTTATCATCAGTTATAACTTTATACCAAGTTTATTTGTAAAGTGGTTAGAATATAATAGGGTCAAGACGAACTGACAGCCCGATAACGCATGACCATTTTTCATTTGTCAATGAGTGCGATAGCTAGTTTATTATTCAAAATACTAAGAGCAAATTCGAAGCGTGGCTGACTATTTACAACTTGTTAATCAAAATCAGTAACAGTAACAATAGATTCGCTTTCCTATTCTCACTGTATCTCTCCTTTAGAGATGTTTTTCTCTCTCTCTCTCACACTTTGTTCGTCTATACACTAGTATTTTATAAGTCTATGCTACTCAATTAACCTACCTACCTACGTAGGTACTACGTAAGTTATTACAACAGCAGTCATCAGCATGATGACAGGATATAAGGTAAGACACGCATCGTCCATAGCTCTTCAAACAGAGTATTATCTCTTCTTCACTTATGTTCTCCTGGTACCAATAAAAACATGATTTAAATAGCTGAGCATGACAGCTCCTTCTCTGACATTAATTACCCACAAAATAAAGTGTAATGCGCGTCTAAAGGAGTTTTTACATCACAAAGTGATGAGTTTCAGAAATTATTGTACCTAATTGTTCTTTGAAGTGATAATTGAAGTGATAACTTCATAAGGGAGAGTAAAAAGCTTCGTAACGTAACGCGTTACGGAGCCAGTCTGTCTGGCTTCCCTTTCTAGGCTCCTCTTCTCTCACTCTAACCAATTGCTACTTCTATAGGATTAAATAATGTACATACACAAAATTCTAATGTACATATACAAGAATTGTAACTAAGAATAAAATATATTATTTTATCATCAATAAAAGATTTTAATTAATAAATAACCATTCTTGACATTATCATATAATTATATAGTACATAACATTTTAATAACGTAAGCTTTTCTTGAGTTGAACAATTTAATATTAAATATATCAAATTAGATTAGTTTCAGTTATCACTTCTATGCAAATGATATGAGTTTTCTTTAGTGTTAATTCCGGCAATATTTGTTTTTAAACAATTTTAAACACGAGAGTAGTCTCGTGCCAGATTTTGGCGACTAAACATGTCCTGAGGATGACTCGTGTAGAGGCGAAACACGTGTCGAATTCTTTAAAGACAAATATTGGCGGAATTAACACTAAAGAAAACACAAATCATTTTGATAATTATGGATTTCCGCAAAGTAACGCCTACTTCAATTAGGCGTCCCGAGACGCACGCATATTTTTTATACTCCATAGTTTAAATATTAGCTTACTTGTTCTGAATATCAAAATTAGGATTTGAATTAAAATTATTTATAAGTACGACTCTGTAATTCGAGCTGAATTGAAAAGTGTGACTATGATGGTGGCCTCGGCCTGTGGGTGTACTGTGTCGGTGTTGGCAGCAGGCATCGAGCCGGGCGACGATCGTTTAAAATGTGGTGTCCGCGGGCGTGGCTCTCTGCGGTCGGTTTGTTTGCGTTGCGTTTTACGACCCGCTGGATGCACGGAGCACGGAGCACGGGGCACAGAGAATGGAGCTCCGTGCACGGTGAGTAAGAGATATTTATGTCGCCGGCACGCTCGTGTGCGGAAGTAATTAAACAAGTTATTCGTTTTATTTGTCTGGTTTTAGACGTCCGCGTCATAATTGTGGTTTACAGGAGGTGTTTGCATTCACATCCCTCTCTGCACATGATATTGGTTATTCTAAAAAAATTTTTTTTTATCCATTTATGAAAAAAAGGTACGATACGAGCAGGACGTTCAGCTGATGGTAATTGATACGCCCTGCCCATTACAATGCAGTGCCGCTCAAGATTATAGAAAAACCAAAAATTCTGAGCGGTACTACAACTGCGCTTGTCACCTTGAGACATTAAATGTCAAGTCTCATTTGCCAAGTAATTTCACTAGCTACGGCGCCCTTCAGACCGAAACACAGTAGTGCTTACACATTACTGCCTCACGGCAGAAATAGGCGCCGTTGTGGTACCCATAATCTAGCCGGCATCCTGTGCAAAGCAGCCTCCCACTGGTAATTTCTATTCTATTCTTCCTACTGTGATTTCTGTGGAAGGTATAAGTACCACAATTTAGCCAATGTGACGTTAAAGTATTTATTTAGACCACCAAGCTTAGAGTATTTGTTTTCAAAATTTTAAAGGTAATGATCGGTGCTAAAGAATGAAACAAGTTTTATTTGCATACTGTATTGCTGAAACGTTTATTTAAGATTATTTAGAATTTTAGATGAAACTCATTCATATTCATAGATGTCAATGAATTTTGAATCTGCATTTTAAATTTTCAATCTCAAATTGCAATTGTATAAATCTCAAATCCATACATAGTATTGAAAAAACCTATCTATTACCTATTTATATAACCAATCTTAATAATATTTCAGGTGAAAAACAGATCAGAAAATCGATCTATATATCAAAACACATATATATGCAAAACACATATCTATCTTATATTGCAACTAAATATAGAAAGAGGCCGTAAGACAACAAAAACAATAATTATGTCCAGTGATATACAGATTGAATCATAATTGTTTATTATTTATTAGTAATAACTAATAATAGCCTTATAACAAGACATTTCATTCAAATAAAAAAAAGGCTTAAAACAAAAAGGCTTTCATATCATCCGGAATGCTGCATATTGAAAAGGACATCATGAAAATTTATTGAATTAGGCGTTACTTTGTGGGAATCCATAATTATACAAATGATTTAAGTTTTCTTTAGTGTTAATTCCGCCAATATTAGTTTTTAAAACAATTCGACTCGTCTTTCGCCTCTACACGAGGCATCCTCAGGACGGACAGACACGAGAGTCTCGTGCCAGATTTTGGCGAGACAACACGTCCTGAGGATGCGTCGTGTAGAGGCGAAACACGTGTCGAATTGTTTTAAAAACAAATATTGACGGAATTAACACTAAAGAAAACTTAAATCATTTGTATAAGTACATCATGGACAAGAAACTTAACATAACAAGCTCTTTGAAATATTAATAGTAACAAAATACTACACGATCAACGTACACAGTAAGATAATAATATAAAATAACGCGTAACCACAAAGAATACAGAGCCACATGTCCAACTTGATTTATTTATGTTTGTTCAACTTTGGATATTGATGTCGCCTCGAGATTACACCAATAGACCCTAACACCATTGTAATAAAGAACACAATCGTTGAAGCGGAGTAAAAAACAACATTGAATAACATTAGGTTTTGAACACCCGTATGTCATTTAAATAAGGTTGAAAATCGTAGTTACATCAACGAGTCGACGCAGTGGGTGCGACAATAGTAGAGTGTGGGTTTACAGGATGCAAGTTACGAATGCATATTTCACATAAATTGCGTTTCACTGCTTAATTCAACAACTGTGGAGCTCAGATTGAGATAACTGTAGACAGAGCATTATGTAACGAGCGAGGATATTTCACGTGAGTGTGCTTTAAACAATGACATATAGTATGTCCTAGTAAGTCCTCGTTATTGATACAGCAATGAATCATTTAGGAAATATATTGGTTACGGGGATAAGTGATTTAAGTTTTCTTTAGTGTTAATTCCGCCAATATTTGTTTTTAAAAAAGAATTCGACACGTGTTTCGCCTCTACACGAGGCATGCTCAGGACGTGTTCGCCAAAATCTGGCACGAGACTTTGTAGAGCACTAGATTTTGGCGAGATGCGAGATTTTGTATAATTATGGATTTCCGCAAAGAAACGCCTAATTCAATAAATTTACGGGGATAAGGTTGTTTATTGCTTCTTTACATTATAGCACAGTAAAACCACGTATTGTTACTAATTTCACTAATTTTTAATAATTAATGCTAAAGGACTGTAAATCTCATAGGGTGTACACACATAAAGATATAACAAGGTACCTAAGTTGCAATGCGCTTAGAATTAACTTAAGAATAATATTTTTTTTGTCACATTCTGAACTCGGGACATTCGCAGATCGCAATCAGCGTACGATCAATGGATAACGTATTAAATTGTTGACTTAATATTGGATCGCTTATCAGTTTTGAATGATCTCACCAAATCACAGGGTGATTTAATGTTGACATGAGTGTGGATTCGGCGGTCATTTCTATTAACTTATCTACTTAAAACGTAGGTACATCAATGTGTCCTTTCCACTGACCTCTATTATATACCACTGGACTGGCGGCTGTCAAAGTGCTTTTGTGCCTGTTTGATATTCGCCATTTTGGCGCTGTTGGCCATGTAACGAGAGTCTGAAACTAGTGATGACAACCTCAGCAAACATCGACAGATGGTAGGAAACTATTTACAAAAAAAATAGTGTACTTCATTACGTTGATTCTTGAAGTATAAATAACACGGAATACGAACGAAATTAATTCTAAATGCAAAAATACTTCAGAGTATTGTACGTTCCTTCGCAGCCATTTGTATTATATGTCAAAATAAGTTCTCTTGACGCTCGCAAGTGGCGCTTCAAATAGGCACAAAAAATTTGCTGTCAAATATATGGAACAGCCTGTCCAGTGGTTATACAGTGATCCATTCGTCCCTCGCACTCTTCTTAGCTCCTTCTATTTCTTAATCAATCTATGTTCTAATTATTCAAACAATGTAGAGCGCAATGTATGATGAAATAGCTTAACTGTCGTTCCTTACATGTTATGTTACGGGAACTTATTCAGTGGGTATGTAAATTTAGTAAGATTAATTACAGATTATAAATAGTTATTGCGCAAACATCAGATACTAACGATCGCGATGGTGCGTCAGTCTGCGAACGCGGAGGTGTGCAAACTTGTACTGCCAGGAGTTACTGCTAACTGCATCTCCCGCGCAATGTACGAGGTCTAATTCTATCAACCGACTTTACAAATATGGAGGTTCTCAATTCTTTTGATTTAAGTCTTTGAAGTTATGAAATGATTTAGAAAAATCATTCTCTTTTCAAAACGTTTACTGTGTTATTACAAGAAAAAGTTTAACATGTGTTGAACACTTGTTTTAAAAAAGTTCTTTAAAAAATTTGTGTTTTTCTGTTTTGCGTTCAACAAATTTTCGACATTGCTTATATTACATAAACACGAGACGAAGGTGTCTAAGGTGTGTCTAACGGGTAGATCATATGCATATGTAAGATTAACGGCCATTTTCAATAACCTATCTATCCTTAGCTTAACTTGTTAGAGGTAGACAAATCTATCCTTTTACGATTACTAACATTTCAATAACCTATCGACAGATAGCATTGAACTATAACTAATAATATAACTATATTGGACATATCTATGGATAGATAAGATCTTGTTATTAAACGGTGATAGCAATATATCCGTAACTAGACGTACGTTATTGAAAACAGCCGTCAGATTATATGATGAGAGATAGATGACAGTTGACAAAAATTGCGTTCCGTTCCTATGTTCCTATAATTGTTGTACTCTTCAGTTTATGTTGTGTTGATCTATGTTTTATTTAAACACAAGGTAAACACTGTTTTGTAATAGAAAAATATAAACTCTGATTTAGACGTCGTTATTGTTAGGTCACTGACGATGTTATGTCACTGTCTAACAAAACACGTGTCTAAGCCATATTTAAATTATTTTTTTGTAATAACACCGTTAGTGTTTAAATTCTTAATCATTTTATAGAATAGGTTCCATTTAATCATAATGATAAAGATGGCCTGAAAGGCATTTTATTGGTTGTAATGAGATAGCTAAACGATTATATTATATGCAGCGTTTTTAAATTTATTCTTATGCAGCCGTGTTTTGGCTTATTGGAATTTTATGAGAGTCAGTCTTCCCGCACTAGGTATACCCATATCATCGAACTAAAAAGAACGCTAACTTTCTGATGAAATAATTGTAGCAAACTTAGTTTTATAGCATAATGTTACATCCTAACAATATATATTAATATAAATATATATATGAGGAAACTTTTAAGTAGCCATCGAGAATTTTAATTATTTCATATGTTATCATTGTAAGCTAGCTGAAAGTTTCCTAAATAATTATCAAAAGAAATCCGTAAGTTAACTTTGTAAAACAAAAAAAAGCTTTTAAATAAACTTCCATAAACATCTGATGTAATAAATTTAAAACAACAAAGTTATTAATATTTATTAGTCGATAGTTATACAATATCGACTAAAATAAGTTGGTTCAAGAATGCTTCGACACAAATATGCTGGATATCTGAATTTTTAGGATGAAAGTTAACGATTACATATTTATTAACTTAATAACAAAAAAATAATGTCATTATATTAAAATGAAAAAAACCAATTGAGCAAGTCACTCAAAAGGACGGATGAAAGAGCAAATTAAATAAACAAATATAAACCAAACTGCGTCCGTCACACACACACACACGTCTCGTAATCCGCACGCCCCTTGAGGAATCTATTGTCATCCGTGTTGGCCGCTCTACCTGCGACCACTACTCAGCAAGATCCAACTCATGTTGTACTCGATCGTATTTCTTTTAAAACGAGAATTCGTTTCCGTCGTATACCATCATTTCAATAGATAGATAGTAGATAGACTCAATTGCCGGTTTTCGCACAATTTTAACTGCCAGGTTGGTGGGGTACCACAGCAGCGCTTTTTCCTGGCGTAACGCACTAATGTACAAGCATTATTGTGTGAATATAAGAGCAATGACTGGGTTAATGAGACGTAACTACTTATGTATCAAATTGACGAGCGCAGTTGCAATGCCACTCAGGTTTTTCGGGGTTCAATCATTGACGTTCAACGAGACTCACAATCACGCTCAACAATGATCTGAAGCGAAACTCTGCCTGCGCGTCTATTAGTCAGAGTTTTCGTTCAGTTCTGTTTCGACCACGCTTTGAATACAACGCCAAGCACATCCAAACATAAAAACATTGGAGTTTTGTATTTCAGGTGCCCCTTCAATTTAATAAAATTATTCAACTAACTTAACGTTTTTAATCATTTTGCTAAATAATTACATTTGAAATGCAAATAAAATGTTCTTGCCTTGTGTTCGCGTACGAGTTTCAATATGCGTATATAATAATACTTAATAGACTTTGAACATTACTGCTACGAAATAAGGTGTTATTTTTAATGTTATCTGTATAACTTAATTATACGTATATACAACGCTACTCGGACATTTTTTGACGACCTTTTAATAGGCGATTGGGAGTCTAGTTGCTTATTGTAAAGGTCAATGGGTTCAATAATTGCATGCAATAATGCATTTTAATTATTATAACTTATTTTATGTAATTTTATAATCTTCGGAAAACACCGCTAGAGACATGGTTTATGACTCATGGTACGGAAGGCCTTTTATAGGTTACAATTACTATCAGGTGAGTGACTTACTTGTCTTGTCACTTATTCTCATAAAAAAAATTAAGTTATCAGCATAACTTCATTTAAAATATACCAATGCTAAATTTAAAATATGCGCGTAACTTAAGTCTTAAGAAAAATAAATCATCGAAACTTTATTTTTGTTATCGTAAACCAACAGTAGAAGCAAACATTAGATATTTATTATTTACATTTAGAGACATATTACAGAGCCACAAGTATACCACAGCCGCCCGCATCCACTCGGCTCACAAAAATGTTTAAAAGACATCTGCTTGTTTTGTTTTGTAAATGACAGACAGACAGACAAGTCCACCCTAACATTGACACAATATTTACATACATTTCCTAAGATCTACAGACACAAAGCGAGACCAACTCGATATTTATAATTATATTTCAAGTAAGGAATTGTCAACATTAAAGTTATATCATTATTTATTTATAGTTGACTACACAAATAAAATTTAAAAAACAAAATTTTAGGAACTATGCGGGACTCGAACCCACGACCTCCGGCGTTCCGTGCCGGTGCTCTTACCAACTGAGCTAGCCGTTCGAGTGACGTAAAATTCGTCATAAAATCTTGTATGCTTTGTTCAACTCTCAGGTTGTGGCTTCATCTACAGGATCTACTTTACAGTTGATAACCTGCTCAACCCCAATATTTGCATATTAGGAAATTGACTTGAGTTGTCGCTCTTGTAAATCTAAACAATTTCTTATGTTTTTAAAGTGATGAAGTGAGGGTTACCACTTTAAAAACATAACAAATTGTTTATATTTGACTACTTATTCTAATTCAACTAAGTATAATTCACATTTGTGTTCTTATTAATTTATCATTAAAAATATGATCACAATAATTAATAAGATTAAATTCTAATTTACTTTATAATAGTATAAATTCAATATTTCAGGTACATACTCTCGTTATTTTTTACTGTGTTGAAAGACTAATCCGAGCCCGAGGGACTGAGGCTAGAGAAGAAAAGAGTTTGTGTTATATGTATCAATAAATAATTAATTATTTCAATGCACTGATTTCTCAATCTTTCTCCACGATTCGGATTTATAATTAATACTTTGTTAAATAACCAGATTTATGTAGTATTATTTATAAACATTAAACATATGGATACACTAGCTGAGCCAGCAAACGTTGTATTGCCGATATTAAAATCGCGATACAACTGTTGATCGTAGATGGGTGAAAATTTGAAGTTATGCGTATTTTTTAATGGTGACTCATAATCAAACAAATTAAAAAAAAAAATGTAAAAAAAATTAAAAAAAAAAAATTCGTGTGAACCTTTAACTTTAACCTTTTAAAAAAACCCTTAACCTTAAAAAATACCCACACCCTTAAGGGGGATGAAAAATTAATGTTGATCGATTCTCAGATCTACCCAATATGTACTCAAAATTTCATAAGAATCTGTCAAGCCGTTTCGGAGAAGTTCAAAGTTTAACACCATGACACGAGAATTTTATATATTAGATAATATAGATATGTCATTCACACATAGTATACTTGTCATTAATACCACAGAATAGGGATAGATAACCTATACCTATTTGAAGTAACTTTACACTGTATTAATGCAAGACGCAAGTGTACTGAAGGGAGCTATGCCCCCCCTCCCCCCAACAACCCGCGTCGCCACCACTCCCTCGGCGCTCCTCCGAACTTCATGATTTCCCATGACATTCGCACTCGGAACAACACCTCAAGATGAATTGCACTACTCTCAATATTCGACAATGTTTTCTTTAAAATTTTTGTGGTTTTATAGAAAAAGTCTCATTACTAGGAGATACTATAATAAGTATTACAATGCTCTAATTTCTATCTTATACCTGAACTTCGGGTAATCTGAACAATCCTGGAGCCATATTATGATTACTTTTAGCAATAACTTTTTGCGAATTCCAATAATGGTATTTCTTTAAAAGATTGCAAGAGAATACTAGAAAGAGGGAGAGTAAAAACAAAACAAAACAAAGTGTTTACGGTTCATTACACCAAACACAGCGGAGGTACAAACCGACGTACTTATAAATGACCAGAGATTGGAACTTGTGGACACTACGGTCTTCCTGGGTATCACGTTAGATAAAAAGCTTCAGTGGGGTCCACATATTACCCATCTAGCAGATAGACTCAGCTCTGCGGCATATGCAGTTAGAAAGATTAGAGAGTACACGAATGTTGCGACCGCTAGATTAGTGTACTTTAGTTATTTTCACAGCATCATGACGTATGGTATATTACTATGGGGTCATTGATGTAGTGTTTGCACTGCAAAAGAGAGCTGTTCGTGCTATATATCAGCTTGGTTATAGACAGTCTCTCAAAGAAAAATTTAAAGAAATAAATATTATGACTGTTCATTGTCAGTACATTTATGGAAATTTAATATATGTTCACAAAAATCGTCACTTTTTTGCTCTTAATAGTGATTTTCATTATTATAACACTAGAAATAAGGGATTGCTTGTAACTAATTCTAGTAGGCTTCATAAGATACATAATAGCTTTAAGCGTAAATGTATACACTTCTACAATAAAGTCCAAGCCACTGTTCAGGCATTATCTATAAATAAATTTAAATGTTTTATAAAAAAAATAGCTCTGTCGTAAATCCTATTACTCCACTGCTGAATATCTAAATGATCGGACAGCCTGGGACTAGATTGTGATTATTTTATAGCAACTGTACAATATTGTATATTTTTATTGAAAAGAGCGCAAAAAAAAGAATGCTGGGAGAGTTTCTTGCGCCGCTTCTTCTCTCTCAGAGCGCCATTTGTTTCCGAAGCGGTAGTAGTATCTAGCAGTATAAGAAATGACATCAAAAAGAATTCTAAAGGAATCAATTTTGAGAAAATAAATGCCTTTTATGCCTTTTATTCTGCGCCATATTGTCTGTGCCAGCGCGCCATTTTTTTTTCTAAGCAGTGGTTGTGCTTTGATTGACATCGACGCAAATTCCATAGGAATTTGTTTTGACAAAATAATGCCTTTATACGTTCTATCGGTTCATCATCATGACAACATAACAATTATTCTTATTACTTTATGTACAATACTCAATATGATTACATGAAGTAAAAACTATCACTACGAAGAATGTAGTGTACCAGGAATACTGGCTGCATTTCCAGGCTGGATAGCTAGGCTGATCCGTTGACCGAATAGCTTGAGGGTAGTAGCTTGAGGCGCGTATAGAGTAACATTGCACATTCTCCGCACCTCTTTGCTCCACACGCCAAGGTCTTGAGACCAAATAGCACAAAGATATAAGACTCCTTCGGTGCGACATATATGTGACTACAGACAAGAATTGCCTATTCTTCTAAAACTTAATAATCATAACATAACATTTTATGTCTCAAGGTGACGAGCGCAATTGTATTGCCGCTCAGAATTTTTGGGTTTTTTAAGAATCCTGAGCGTCACTGCATTGTAATGGGCAGGTCGAATCAATTATTATCAGCTAAACGTCCTGCTTGTCTCGTCCCTTATTGTCATATTGTCCCTTATTTATAATTTCAGGAGAACTCTAAAATAAGTTGATCCTTTGACTTATTTTAGAGTTCTCCTAAGTAAATCAATTTTTTGACTTATTTTAGAGTTCTCCTAAGTAAATCAAATCAAAAATGGTAGACTATCTAAAATTTAATCAAATTATTACGACAATATAATTTAGTTACAATTATTGTTATTTTACAAGAACTGAAATGGGACTACACAAGAAGCGCTTTCAAAAAAAAAAGAATCATCAAAATCATCAAATCGGTACATCGGAAAGTTCTGATGTAACATATATAAAAAAAAAACACAGTCCAATTGAATACCTCCTCATTTTTTTTAAGTCGGTTAAAAATACGATTTTTCCGACACCAAAGTAACGAGTTGATTACCCCGTCACGGCACGACACGGCTAAGTAGGAACCCTTATGATGCAATCCAAACAGGCTCGAGTGATCGTCATTTAATAATATAATAATTAATGAGACTCGAAATCATTATGTCTGCGTGATGTAGTGGGTTCGATTCTCGGAAATTATCGGTAGGTACAAATTAACAGCCTCGCTACGACGAACTCTTCAATTTGCATACTGATTAATTTTCGCAAAACTAATAGGAGGTTACTACTATAGAAACTCGATGCGATCACGATTCAAATCTCCTTCCCGAATTAGAAATTGATGAATTAACCTATGCAGGTGTGAAGGTTACAAGAATATACTTAGATACTTATATTGAGACACTAAAAAATTTTGTTTTTTTTTTTTAATTTCCCTAGAAATGGCTTAAAAAGTGTATAGATTTGAAAGAGGGACATCTCAAGTCAAATTGGCCAATTTCGTCATATGCAATTATTGGCAATGAATAAGTTATCAATTGCAAAATAGATCTTATAGATGAAGCCAAGACTGCAAAGTCTAAAACCATTACGTCATTAACCTCTTAGCTTAGCAGTACACTTATTGGGTTAAATTACTGAAGGACCAGCTTTAAGCCTCACATCGCCCATAAATTTTGATACCAGGACCACATAGAGAATTCGACGAAAGAAAGCTATGGGTTGAAAGTGAAAGAGTATATGTGGCTAGGCGAGTGAAAGAGAGGAGAGATATATAGTTCGCCGTTGTTCACAGTAAGCCCACAAGGCTTAACACACATAAAAATATTGGTGACTATGAAAAGTTTGGCTTGATTGTAAACGGTTAGTTTTAAATTACATAGGTTATTAAAACCAATAAATCATATTCTGGCCAAATTTGAAATCGAGAACACGCAGTAATGTCTCGACACGGTTTCTTGCGAATAAAACATTATTTTATTTTAATGTGTCTATTAAGATTGCCTTTACACATACCGAAATTTATGACAAGGACGTTATTTACCAAGAAATAAATTTATTTGCATTATAAGACTGTCTCAAAACGCATTAGCATATTTATATGAGAATGTAAAACATGAGAACTCTGAATTAAAATACTTACATCTTTACGTGGCAAGCAGATGTTGACCTGAAACAAAAATAATAATTTATTTTTGTGTGATATGAGGCAAATATAGAAGAAGAACGAAGAAGTGAGAAATATGTATTAAATTTACACGCCTCTCGAAATTAAACGTTTACATAAATCAGTTTTAAAAATTTCAATTCCACCTTCGCACGACACGCCACAAGTTAGGATATCATCCCCACCATCTGGATGTGTGGCGGTCCGCCACAGTGCGGTTTTCAAGGAGCTTTCTTCCACGTACTACAAAGCTGTGGAATGAGCTTCCTATTGCGGTGTTTCCGGGACGATACGACATGGGTACCTTAAAAAAAAGCGCGTACACCTTCCTTAAAGGCCGGCAACGCTCTTATGATTCCACTGGGGTTGCAAGAGAATGTGGGCGGCGGTGATCACTTAACCCCAGGTGACCCGTACGCTCGTTTGTCCCCCTATTCCGTAAAAAAAAATTGCGGCCTTAACTGGATAAACAATTTTCCCAATAATTAAGACTGTATTATACCTCCATATAAAATCCAAATAATAATGAAATCCTTTATTTCAGAACAGAACTTACGAAACTTCAACTTTTTTTGCAAATCTACACACATAAGTAACATTAGTGCATTTGTAAAAAAGATATTGAAATAAAGTTATATATATATTAAAAAACAATAATTGATAAAGTCTTATTTATGTTAATTTGAAAAGGTCCAGATAGTTCACGTTTTAGTATAAAGTCCTGAAGGCACCTTTTCTGTAGAGTATAAAACAGTACTTAAACCTGATGGTCTTCACTGTCATTTATATAGAATAATAAGTAGGTAATATTTCGTGACAGAATTTGGCGAGTCAACATCTCCTGAGTCTCAACTCTCCGTGCTCCTGATATGTGCGAGGTTCAATGGCTGGTCCATGCATCAACTTGTGAAGGGTGCTGCTTGTGGTGCCAGGTCGACCTGTTATAGTTAATATATCATTGTTTTTGTTTGATGCAATTACAAATTATGACAGTAATCACGACCACCATGTACATGAAGCTCTATACACAAACAATGAATTCAAGCTGTAAAGGTTGATGTATCCATTATACGATAGTTTATATTTATACAGTTAATTATTTATTACTTTTTATGAAATAATTTATTAATTTAAACACGATTCATATATTGGACGCAGTATCTTGCAAACTCATTTGTTATTAAAGCCGTTGTAAAATACTCTATTTGATTGAAAAGAGTAGCCCTTGAGTTTCTAGTATGTTCTTTTCACGATCTTAACTATATTATGGTAAATTCAGTAATTTAAAAGAAATATTTTTAGTGACGATTCAAAATGGTTTAGTTTAAGCCTAATTGAATAACGTTTATTTGACTTTGACTACGATGCCTCGTTTAGAGGAGAAATACGTTTATTTTATTACACTCAAGACAATTCAAAAAATTTTGCTAAGTCACGAACGAGTTAAAAAAGGAGGACACCGCACCGTGATATTATTAGCAAGTGAAGCACCGTTATGCTAGTGTGTGTGCGGTTACGGGGGATATTAGTTACACAATTTTTTCTCCCTTAAATAATCATATATGGCCACAAATACTTATAAAGTATCGTTTTTACACTTTTTCACAACGAACGACGGCATTTTAAAAATATTTTATTGAGACGCAAACTGATCTGTCACAGACGATGACAATTCTCATAATGGCAGCCTATCGGCCTGTAGTAGTGTGAGGGTGTGCGTGGGACTATGTATTTACACGTTAATCGGCTTGTTTTGGTGCTACACTGTTATGTAAGGTGACACGGAGTCCTTATTTTTTTACTAGTCCGTGGGATATGTATTATTTATTTTAGTTATATCTCCTCTCAAGTGCAAGTTATATGTTGAAAAACTTTGACCACAATCTGAAGAATAGCAGCGCAGTAAGAAAAACAAACAAACATAATTTAGAAACAATTAACTTCAGCAACAAACATAAAATGCATTTCCTGTTTCCGTGGGAATGACAATACCAAAGAACAATTCCGATGTTTAATAAAATATAATGAGGATGGTTTAAAACATTGGATATAGATTTATATCTCTTATATTTGGGATATTTACTTGCAGCTGGCCCGCAGCGCGGCAGGGGTTCACTTTTTCAGCCATAAATATCAATTCTCGGATGTCGTGTGTTTGTTTTGTATCCGCGACGCGAACGTTTTTAACTCGAGGTATGAAATGTTAAATTGCTTTGGTTTAAAGTTATGCTTTGTTTTTATTTTTGGTATTTGAGAATTGATTGATGATAGTCTCCAGTTCATATATTTATATACATGTTAGATTGATAATAATTTATGTTAGTACCTTAAATAGTTAAAGAAGGTTTCTTTTTTATAAATAAAACATGACTGATTTTCTTGGATGTTCTTTAGAAAAACATTATTCACAGAATTCAAAGTGTTTTAACTCAACTAATAGATGGTACATGTACACATAGGTACATGTAACGTAAAAGTAAACTGTAAAACTGTAACCATAATAAAAAAAAATCTAGATTTCCTTTTTTTTTGTATTCAGATTTAGTCAATCACGATATATGTTGCCACAATACCTCTCAAGAATATACTTTTTAAAAATTTAACATGGATTTTTCACCAAAACCTGGTCATTCATTTCAGCATTTTGCACAAAGGCCTCCCCCGAGCGATTCGGTTCTCTTTATCATCCCACTCCATTTTAATATCGCAAAATATTGTACAATGTATTGGCGCCAAAATGACAAAGCTAAATGACCAATTCAAATTCAAATGTAATATTTTGTTTAATTTTAATTGTAACAGTATTTATGGCATAGCATTTTTTTAAAGTTTTAAATACCATTGCATGTGTTTAACCAGGCGTCATCAGGCACGGTGGCCACTAGTGTACAAATAAGTTTTATTAGATATCATTTCTTTATAAAAAAATACACAAACTTTTTAACAGATTTTATGGCCCGACTAAGTAAAATTGAATATTTGTTATTTTTCATAAATTCAAAATTGCTTTGTCAACTTGTTGTTAATAATTAATTATCCTATCAAGAAATGTATATTATAAATATTAACGCAACATATGTTACAGTCGCCATCTTGTTTAGCAAGTATCAACACGAAATGGCCGCTTCGCAGAGCATCTTTGAAACTAATGTTAAACTATTAAACTACGTTCAAATTGCTGCGGCTAAAGAGTAATGAATCGAATAATTGTACGGTGTTCGAGCAAATCGCTTCGAGAACTAATCTACGTTTATCAATTCGGTAGGATTAATGAAAATGGATCAATTGGATGATTTTCCAGGGCAATTATTGTTTTGATGAGCTTTTACCGACCCGGTTAAAACTAGTTACGTCAGTTTAGGAACTATAATTTGTATTCACTGTTAGAATTCTCTCTCCAATAGCAAAGTTTTAGGAATTTGTTTTGATGTTAATAATATCTAATATATAAAATTCTCGTGTCGTGGTGTTAAACCTTGAACTCCTCCGAAACGGCTTGACCGATTCTCATGAAATTTTGAGTGCATATTGGGTAGGTCTGAAAATCGGACAACATCTATTTTTCATCCCCCTAAATGTTAAGGGTGGTCCACACGAATTTTATTTTTTATTTTTTGACATTTTTTTTAAATTTGTTTGATTATGAGTCAGCATTAAAAAATACATACAACTTCAAATTTTAAACGTTTGCTGGATCAGCTAGTTATACATAAAAAGTTAGCATGGATGATGGTTTGACCGCTCCAACCACCTAAATTCAGACACTATGTTTGCTTCGTAACAATTATTGGTTATGTAAAAAGGTAAGAGAAATATATTCACCTGTATTTCTTATAGAAACGTAGATGTTAAAGTTGAAATTAATATTAAATAATGAATTCTGCGCTCCCTTCAAGCTTCTCAATTAAAAGATACTGCCATTCAAACCTAAATACCTAACCAACGTAGGAAGATCAAATATTTCGCCTTTCAGACATTATAACATTTAGCATGTTACATGGTATGACAGGGCAAATAAATTAAAAAAAAACTTAAAATACTTATTGCTATATTACGAGTTGGTTTAATAAAACTGCAGGAGGGCTTTATTTACCCTACACAGGGATTCTCATGAAAATATTAAAAAAATATTAGATATATATCATAAGTAATTGTAAATAAATACTGATACTTTCGAAGTATTAAATTATATTAAACTAGGAAACCGGTTTCGCACGGACAGTTTACATACATATCTACGTTATGATCTCACTTCTTGAAGTATTTTTAAATATTTTATATTGTGGCTTCATCTGAAGTCCCACATCGTTCATAAATTTTATTTGTGTAATTAATCCCAGAAGTGAGGGTTATCACTTTTAAAATAAAAAAATGGTTTAGATTTGTAGAAGCGACATCTCAAGTCAATTTCCTAATATGCAAATATTGGGGTTGATGATGAAGATGAAGCCACAACTTGAAAGTTGAACATGAAATATGCAAGATTTATCAACGTTACGTCACTCGATCGGTTGGCTCAGTGAAAGAGCACTCACATGGAACGCGAGAGGTCGCGGGTTTGAGTCCCGCATCGTTCATAAATTTTGTTTATAAATTTTATTTGTGTAATTAGTCCCAGAAGTGAGGGTTATCACTTTTAAAATAAAAAAAAATGTTTAGATTTGCAGGAGCGTTTAGTGTTGACCAGGTTATCAACTGTAAAGTAGATAGTGTAGATGAAGCCACAACTTGAAAGTTGAACATGAAATATGCAAGATTTATCAACGATACGTCACTCGATCGGTTGGCTCAGTGAAAGAGCACTCGCACGGAACGCGAGAGGTCGCGGGTTTGAGTCCCGCATCGTTCATAAATTTTGTTTATAAATTTCATTTGTGTAATTAATCCTAGAAGTGAGGGTTATCACTTTAAAAATAACAAATTGTTTAGAAATAAAAGAAAACATATTATTCTAGTTAAACGGATTAATGACCAAAGTATATTATGTATGGGTCAACCTAATTACAAAAAACTATGTAAGTATTACATACATACATACCGTGAGACCGTCAAGTATCTTGGTATTATGGTAGATAACTAGTTAAATTTTCAATGCCACATAGGACAACTAGCAAAACGAGTGCGAAAATTAATTGACATTTTTAAAAATTTGAGAAGTGTAGCTGAAAAGGACTTGATGAAAAACATATATCATGCTTTGTGTCAGTCGATATTAACATATTGCATTACTTCTTGGGGCGGCGCTACAAAATCACACTTCCTTAAAATAGAAAGGGCCCAAAGAGCTATATTGAAAGTAAGTAACTCATTACCAATCTACCATCCCACTACAGAACTCTATAAACTATCAAAGGTTCTAACTGTGCGTCAGCTTTATATCCTGCATACAGTTTTAAAAAAACATAGCCTTACCAGTTACGATCCGGAAAAAAATAAAGCGCAACGGCGAAAGGATACTTGTTTAATACTAGATTCTCCCAAAGATTCTTCTGTGTTCATTGTAATAACCTTTACAATAAGGTAAACAAAGAGCTGTCAATTTACCACCTCAACAGAACTAAATGCAAGCGTATCTTGACAGAGTGGTTACAGAAATTGGACTATACCTCAACTGAAAACCTTCTACACTAATAGTAACTGAGAGTAGAGTACGCCCGCACACACACACACACTCTCACACACACACACACATTTTATTACCAGTAATTTACAAATTTAAAGTCATCTATTGTTATGATCTATTGTTGCTCTTCTAGCTACTAGTACGGATGTGTACTATTTTAATCATTGTGATCCTTATATCTGGGGGTGAGGTCCTGGTGATCTGTAATACAGGATCAACCTACTTCAGACACCAGCTCCTCACAAAATACTATCTGTTAAAAAAAATGTAACACTACTGTACTAGCTTTAAGATCTTTGTGAGGAGAAAATAAATAGATATTATTATTATATTATTATTATACATAAAATCACGCCTCTTTCCCGTAGCGGTAGGCAGAGACCACTTCTTTCCACTTGCTACGATCCTTACATACTTGTTTCGCTTCGTCCACTTTCTTTATTCCTTTCATACATGCTCTCCGGTTTAGGGTACTCTTGACCGGCCAGGTCAGGTTTTTTCAAGACGTCCCCGATTTGACCTTGAAACGTCCGCCTAGGTCTACCCCTTTCAACACTTTCATTCACACTGGCCTTATACACTTTCTTCGTCAATCGTTCTTCATTCATTCTCTCGACATGTCCAAACCGTCTCAGCATACCTTTCTCAATTTTTGTCACAACATCTTCTTTCAGACCACAACGTTTCCTTATCTCACTATTTCTTATCCTGTCACTCAGTTTAACTCCAATCATACTTCTCAACGCTCTCATGTAAGTATTATTACTTACTTAACAAATAAGTATCTACCGAAGGACAACATACATCAAAATGCTTAAATATTAACAATAATTATTGAACAACTACTGATACATCTTCTTGATCTGGCCTTTTCCCATTTTATTTGGGGTCGGCCCTCCGTATCATGTGTCTCCAGGTGGCTCGGTCCTGGGTCGTCTCTTTGTATATGTGGGCATCTTTCAGGTTCTTAATTACTATAGACATCCATGTGATTCGGGGTCTTCCTCGTCCTCGAGGTTTAGTTACAATATCTAACACTTTTCTGCTCATGTGGTTGTATGGTGGCCTCATAACATGTCCGTACCACCGCAGACGGCTCTCCTGCAGTTTATCTGGGATAGGTCTTACTTTAAAGGTGCCTCTTATGTGTATATTTCTGACCTGATCCAGCCTAGTTACACCACCTGCCCACCTGAGCATCTTCATCTCAGCGCAGTGCAATTGATGTTCGTGCTGCTTTTTGAGTGGCCAGCATTCGGCTCCGTATGTCATAGCCGGTCGGACGGCTGCTCTGTATACTCGTCCCTTTATGCGCACGGGCTATCGCATAGCACCCCAGATAGTTCTCTCCATTTCATCCACCCGGTATTTATGCGATGGGTGATATCTGTGTCTATTGACCCATCTTTACTGATGACTGACCCTAGGTACTTGAAATGGTCCACTTCTTTTAGCTGGGTGTTCTGCAGACAGATGGTGTTCTTGCTGTTGATGCCACTAAAGTTACAATGCATGTACTTGGTCTTCTCTCTGCTTATTCGCAGATCTGATGTTTCCAGAGCTTCTCTCCATTTTTCTAAAGTCTGCTGCAGGTTGTTCACATCTTCACTGATGATGACGACATCGTCAGCGTACAAGATGTCCAATGGTGGCGCTCGCTGCAAATTTGAGGTGAGATGGTTCATTACAATATTAAATAACAGAGGACTGAGTGCGGAACCTTGGTGCACGACAACTTTAACATGAAATTCATCGCTTGTTCCGGCTGGACTTCGCACTTTTGTTGATGCTTGGTGGTACATATCTTTGACAATCATTATGTAATGCTCGGGGACACGTGGGCCCTTAGAGCGTGCCAAATTAATTCTCTCGGTATCCGGTCGAAAGCTTTTTATAGGTCGATGAATATCATGTGCAAGTCTTGTTTGTTGTCTCTGTACTTTTCCATCAGTATTCTGACTGAATGTATGGCAACTATTAAATATACTTACTTAAACATACATAAATACATATAAACATTAAAGACAGTGAACAGAGACAAAGACAGAAACAGCAAATTTGTTCATTATGTATCTGTGAACAATAAAGAAAACGTAAATCATTTGTATAATTATGGATTTCCGCAAAGTAACGCCTAATTCGATAATTTTTTTTTTAAGATAATTTGTGTTAATGTGTGTCATTGTGATTTTATTAAGTAAGAACCTATCTACCTAAAGATATAAGTAGTACCTTTACCATCAAAGTATTTCACTGCGTAAAACAAATCTAAGAGCCTATTTACATTAATAAAATAGAGTAGCAGTCCCATGAACCAATAAACCAACCACATTTATTCGAAGCTGACGGAAGCTATCATAGAAATCGTACAAAGTCTTTATCAAGTGATACCTTATCTATTTCTTAATCTGTGTGAGCCTTTCTCCACAGGACTTGAACAGAGAAGACAACCATTTTATTGAAACTTTAAGAGGAAAGTTTTGCAGCTATTTCTCATTTAAAAGATCTCGTCGGCTTTTCTTAGTCTTCTTATTTTTAACACCAGCTCAATATTTATAAGAAATTTGATTAATATTATTATTATAATTTATGCAGGTAAATCTTAGATTATTTATTCGTCTTGATAAACAGACATGAAAACGTCGAAAAAAATTGAGGTTGACAGCTTAACTCTTGTGTTGAGCAATGCACTACGAGATACACTTACGGCCGTTCCCAATATTCAGTCTATCTTGAGATAAAAATCTTAACTATCGTGTATTCTGTCCCAATAAACTTATGCGCACGGTAACTCACCTTATCCGTGCACGCTGTCTGTCAATGAAATTGCAATTCACGCATCACAATATAAGGCGATAAGAAAGACTTATCGGGTATATTGGGACAGCTTCGTATTATTGACAGCTAATTGCTGACACTAGAAGGTAGTGATTTATCTCTATCTGTAGATAGTATATTGGGAACGGCCGTTACACAAATTGACATATAAATCGCGAGTATAAGACGTAGCTTGTCACGCACACTAAAGTAATAAGCTTGGCCTATTTTCTCTAGCAGCAAGAGGCTTTATCTAAGTGTGGAAAGAAGTGGTCTCTGCCTACCCCTACGGGAAAGAGGCGTGATTATATGTATGTATGTTAATCAATACACCATTCAAACGGTACTTAAAATTGCTTGATCATACACACACAAGCCTAATCATACAAATCCGACAACAATAAGCGGAATAATTCAAACAGTCTAACAATAATTTCTGTTTTTTTGTTAATATTGTACCTCTCCGGTCCGGGAAACTGATCGTTCGGTATGCCTCAGATCAGCCTGATTTTGCCGCTCGCGCAGCGTTCTGTCAATGCATACATGTAGTAAGTAAGTAAGTATATCTTTATTTGGAACAATAGATTGCTTATAATTAGGATGATTTGATTGAATGTATCAGAAAGCTTTTGAAACAAGCTATGAGACCATGCAAAATAAACTATCTTATAAACAAAATAAGAGTCAGAACATGGTGACGGAAAAGGGAGCCGTACGGCACACTCGGTTTTGGTGTATCTGAAAAAAGTTTTGGAGGAGGAAAAAGCTGAAAATGAAACCCTGATTTTACACTCTCGATTTATTTCAATGATCATTACAATGTAAAAGAAATAAAAAGAAAATCATAGGACGCACTTCTCTGTAAGTCAGCCTTTGGTGATCTTGGGGTTACGTCTACTGGCAGAAAGAGCGCGCTCGTCTTTTGACGGTGACACAAAATGCTGCCAGTATTCTAGTTACTACATATAATCGTATTATTCATATAGATATAATAATAATATTATCTTTTGAATCTAATTATATCATTATGCATGATAGAAACAAAAATGTTATGAATATAAATAATCGCTTAGTAGTTGCACCAATCTTTAGGCCTTATATACCTTGATATCTGCTTAAAGAGCTGCCTAGTATATGAGTTGTGAAATATATTTTTGGAACGAGTTTTCTTACGCGTTGTTTTCAGGATGATACAACATAAGTACCTCCACAAAAAGAGCGTACACTTCCTAAAAAGTTGGCAGCACTCCTGTGACTTCTCTGGTGTTACAAGAGAGTGGTGATCACTTAACGTCAGGTGACTTCTGTGTATGCAGTGATGTAATGTATGTTCATAGGCACATGGGTGAATTTGCTAGAAACTGTCATAGCCAAAATGTTATCACCAGGAACAGGACATAAACTTATAATGCCTACTACTCGGCTAAGTCGAGTTAGTAAGTCTTTTGTGGGGCGATGTATATGCTTTTACAACAAGATCCCAGAAAATGTTCAAAACAAAAATTTACGTTATTCAAAAGAATTGTTAAAAAACGTTTGTGTGGTAAAGGTTACTATAACATAAATGACTTTCTTAATGATACCACAGATTGGGAAGAGAGCCCTCAGGCTTTTAAATAATAAGTTAAATTGTACAATATTACTTTGTAAACATATTTTTTTGATGAAAAAAAATCCGCTGAGTTTGTTGCGCCCATTTTTCTCAGGTCTAAGGCATTCGTTTTGGAATGGGTGGAAGTTTTTGACTTTCAATAAGTGATATCACATCCTATTTTGAACATTTGAATTTGTGGATGTAACCCTTCTATAAAAATATCTAAAATATATTCCCAAGACATTTGTATGTCAGATATATCCGGTAGATTATCGCTTATAACGCGTCTGCAAGAAACCTCGTAGATGTTGTATGGCGTCTTACATCCTGATAATGCTTGGCTTGCTTCCAGGATCCAAGAGTATCAAAAGTCACTTTATTACCTTGAGGATTATTGCTTTATTGCTGGCAACTCGCTACTGTCAACCCCACCGTGACCGAACTTGTGCGAAGGGGTTCTTTATATTAGCTACAATTTACGAACGGGAATTGAGGACATTATTATTTTTTATGTGAGCTACTGAGAAAAATACTTCCAGAAAGAAAATAATAACTACGGGCTTAATTTGCGATAACTATTATGGTTATGGAAACTTTCTTTATAACTTAAACGAGAAAAAACACAAAAATACCCAGTTCACAATATATCATCAATTTAACAGTGGGAGGCTCCTTTGCACAGGATGCCGGCTAGATTATGGGTAAAAATTATAGTGTTTCAGTCTGAAGGGCGCCATAACTAGTGAAATTACTGGGAAAATGAGACTTAACATTTTAAATCTCAAGGTGACGAGCGCTTTACAGTTTTTCAAGAATCCTGAGCGGCAATGCTTTGGAATGGGCAGGGCGTATCAATTACCATCAGCTGAACGTCCTGCCGTCTTGTCTCTTATTTTCATAAAAATATCAACTGGCATTGGCTAACCTTGAATATATTCGCGATTTGGGGTTTACCTGTACGATGAGATTTAGCCTGAGGTCTATAGAGAGTACTTAGACAATGTTCAGACTTTACTTACGCAAAATGCGATAAAATAAACCTAGTTCAGCTTACCGCTATTTGTTTGCCACAGAAAGCCTTGCAGTTAGCCGTCTCCTTCTAAGAAAATTTATTGAATTAGGCGTTACTTTGCGCAAATCCATAATTATACAAATGATTTAAGTTTTTCTTTAGTGTTAATTCCGCCAATATTTGTTTTCAAAACAATTCGACATCCTCAGGATATAAAATACATTTAAAATGTTCAGAACTTTATCCTGTCCCACCACAATCAAATACCAAATATGTGGGTAGTTTGACATATATTGGTCCAATATCAGATAAAATAGCTAAAATATTTAGGAAAAATAATATTAATGTGTCCTTCCGAATTGACCACAATGTCAGTCGAATATGTAATGGCAAAGATCGATTAAATAATTCCGAAAAATCCGGCGTTTATAAACTAAGTTGTGACACTTGTAACGGGGTATATATAGGTCAAACAGGTCGAAATTAGATTAAAGGAACATATTGCCGCATTTAGGAATAATCATTCCGAAAAATCACACTTCGCGAAACATTTAATTGATACAGGTCACTCACTCGGAAACAATAATAATTTTAATATTTTACATACATGTGAAAAAGGATTTCGCTTAAATATGTCAGAGCAATGAGAAATAATAAAATAGTTGAATGAACAAACAAATTTAGTCCCATCACCTTTGTTACGTGTCTCTTCCGGGGGTAAAACGTCACAACAGCCGACCAATCACAGCGGGTCATTTCATGGGACGAGGGTATAAAAGAGCGGCTTCCGGCTCATTTGACCATCTCAGCGGATACTCCATAGGGAGTGCCGCTTGCGCCTCTCTCTCCCTAAGAGAAGCTCGCCTTCGATGAAGGCTTAGAGGGCACCTGCCCAAAGCTAACTGCAGGTGGTGTTTAGTGGGTAGGCACCTAGGTTTTCACGTGAGTCCCACATAACTAACGCAGACTTAAGCTGCGTTGGTATGCATGAGCATTCACAACCTCCCTCCCGTCGTTATCCCGGAGGGTAGCCCTATTCCTTTGTTTGTGCGCAAAAAAAAACTCATTTGATTCGGTCTCGTGCCAGATTTTGGCGAGACAACACGTCCTGAGGATGCCTCGTGTAGAGGCGAAACACGTGTCGAATTGTTTTGAAAACAAATATTGGCGGAATTAACATTAATCATTTGTCTCCTTCTAACATTGAACGTAACAAAATGTATCAGCGCTTGTCAATAAAATATAGGCCTTAGCGCGTCCGCTTCTCTTAAATTATATTAATTATTGTTTATTAATAACGACAAACAGTGGCTTGTGTCCTAACCAGTTACCACAGGACCACAATATAAACAAAACCTCGCTTACGTAAGCTCGTATTTATTTAATAAAAACTCTATATTTAGTGAATATAATGCACATTTTTCTTTGCACATTAAATCATGCTGCTGGTATTGTATAGAAGATAACAACTTTAAATGGCTAAAAGTTAGTTTCGTACAATACATGGTAAGTTTGGAATGAATTTATGTGCAGGTTGCCAACACCTGTAATGTAACTTTAACCTATCACCCGACGCGACATCGTGGGGTCAGTACGATACGATATAATTATTGATTCAGTTTCCAGTAAGATATTTATTTTTTTATAGGACAACCAGTAGTTGTTACATTCTAATATGCTTAAAATATATCAAACTAGCTGATGATATATTATAACCTAGGTCCTAGAGAATCATTGAGAGCATAATTCAAAGAAATTAACATCTTGACTGTTGCTTCTCAATATATTCTTGATAATGTAATGTATTTTCATAGCCACATAAGTGAATTTGCGAGAAACTGTCATAACCATAATGTTAACACCAGGAACAGACAGAAACTCGGCTAAGTCGAGTTAGTAAGTAAGTCGACTTTTGTGGGGCGATGTATATGCTTTTACAACAAGATCCCAGAAAATGTTCAAAATAAAAGTATTACGTTATTCAAAAGAATTGTTAAAAAACCTTTGTGTGGTAAAGGTTACTATAACATAAATGACTTTCTTAATGATACCACAGATTGCCGCAAAAAGCCCGCTGAGTTTGTTGCGCCCATTCTTCTCAGGCCTGAGGCATTCATTTTGGAATGGGTGGTAGTATATTGACTTTCAATAAGTGATTTCACATCCTATTTTGAATAAAAATATTTGAATTTGAAATATTTGAATTTTAATTTGAATTTGATGCCCGCGACTTCGTCCGCGTAGATAAAGGGTTTTTAAAAATTACGAGCAAGTATGGAATTGAAGATTATCTCATGTCCTATTTCCGTTCCGGTTGCCGTATTCGCTTCCGTTCCCAACATATTATATGAATCTTATTTCGAGGAAGATTGCTATGGCAAACTAAACCTACTATTGGTATAGTTATAGCTCATCGACGTGAATTTCAGTTTTAAAAAAATCCCACCGGAATCATGGTTTTTTCCGGGATTAAATGTACCCTATGTCCTTTCCCAAGCTCTAGGCTATTGCAGTACCAAATTTGATCATAATCGGGTCAGTAGCTCCGGCGTAAAATTGTAATAAACAAACTAACATTCATATTTATAATTTAGTGGGAATATTAACAAATAATTAGTTCAATGTAAAACAAATGAAGGTGTCACAACTTGCACAGTCTTTGCTTCCGTGACAACAAGAACACAATAATAAATAATAAAACAAAAATTATAAAATCAAACACAAAAAATTAATTTAATAAGAACATCAATCATTTGGCGCCTTAAAATCTCGTAATATTTTTTTTAAACTGAGGTAAAGAATCTTTAAAAATATCTACTTCACCACAGATGGAGTTATAAGTTGTTGATAGACGTGGTATGGGAGAAAATTGCTTGAGGTTAGTTTTTGCAAATGGCTGATGGAACATGCCAGCTCCGACCTGCGCACGCCTTGGTACTCGGCGGGGAACTCGTAAGATGATCGAGTGCAAGAGTGATGGACAGTCGAGCTGTTTTCTAATTATTTTGTATAAAAATATTAAATCTAGCATTTGACGTCGAACAGAAAGACTTTTCATGTGTCTCAACTTATCACATAATATCACATATAAGTCTAGAATTACTAGTAATTACAATTGTTGGAAAAATATAGACATAGTATAAACAGAAATTGTAATAAAATTTTGAAAACCAAGAGGAAAACCTAAATTTCTTGTGAATGTCTTGATCAAAATTTATGTATTGGAGCACACTTTACAACTAATCTGTTACGTATATTACAGCCATTATAAAATACTCTATTGATTGAAAAATTTGAGTTTCTTGTATGTTCTTCTCACGAGTTCTACTTTCTGGAACATATGGTAGATTCAGTAATTTAAAAGAAATATTTATTGTAACAATTTAAAAGCACTTTCAGGCTAATTTAATATAGTTTATTTGACTTTGTATAATAAGCAGTCAAGCCTTTAATACTTCTTATCTGAGTCACATCTGAGTGAGATACTCTGATAATCTGTACTTCGCTTGATTCTTAAAACAGGTATTTACCAATCGTCACTGGTAAAATCAAGCATTTACTATAAGCATATAAAAATTGCCTTTTTTACATGCTTTTTTTATTAGCTTCCCCTGTATGTATGTTTGTTTGTAACCGACTCATTTGGGGGCGATTAAACTTCGTAGATTTATCGAGGACCGATGACAATAAATTAATATGATAAATTATTCAATTTTTCTATTTGCTAAATAAGATTTTTGTTAATTTATAAAATTTTCGTCTAGCGACTATAAGGCAGGAATTGATGTTAATTTTAAATTTATAAATAAATTTTCTAATTTTTAGTTCGGTTTTCTATAAAAAGCGTGTTTTTTAACTATTATTTTTACTCCTAACATTTACATAGTCATGTAAATTCTAAGATTTACCAATATACTTTAGAAAACATATGGGCTTTGACATATACATACATACATAGAACAAATACATCGTTTATTTATTTCTACAATCCTTAAGAGGTTTTAAGTGTTTTCATTATTATTTGTGACATATTTCTGATATAAATGATCTTATGTTCACTGATATATTAATTATTTTTATGCGTTTCTGTTACAGCGACAAAATATTGCATATATTTGTATGAGAATGCTAGAGACGCGAAATTTTGCCATAGATGTGCAATGCGCAGCAAAAAACATTCGCTTTAACTGCGGTACGCTCTCGGTCTTTTGTGTTTTGATATGAAATCCATTCATTGCATCACTTATTTCCCTCTTATTCTTCGTCGGATTACTCTTGACAAGTCAGTCGTGGTCACGTCGAACGACGAACGATTCTACGTCAGTTATCCCTGGCTGTTGCTTCTCTGGCACATGTTTTGAGGGGAGTATTGGTTAGGGCTTTGATCTGGTCTGTCCAGCGCATAGGAGACTGTCCTCTTGACCTACTACTTATTTCCCTACAATCCTCATCCTCATATTAAAGGAGATTAATACGCACCGATATTATGTCGTAAAGTGTAAGTGGTGTCGGGGAGAGGGGCAGGTACTGGTAGCTGTAATCAATCAACTCAATAATTGACACTGATAGCCTGTTCAAAGGATATAACGACTTGGTCGCATCGAGTGACGACCACTGGCTATTGCCTTTTTATAATATACTAACTGATCCGACAGACGTTGTTCTATTAGCAATAAAAACACCTTTAATAAATTTGAAATCTAAAACCAATAAAAGAAATAAGATATAAAACAAAAACGTATTTCTGAATGATCCATAATTATCTATGTATCATTCAGACAATGAGACATTCTAGCAAATGACTGCTCCTCGGGGTGCTAAGTCGATTCTGTTGAAATTTCACATTTCAGGGTCCGTATGATTTTTTTTTATTTTATGAAAATAAGGGACGAGCGGAGCAGCACGTTCAACTAATGGTAATTGATACGCCCCGCCCATTACAATGCAGTGCTGCTTAGGATTCTTGAAAAACCCAAATATTCTGAGCGCCACTACAAATGCGCTCGTCACCTTCAGACATAAGATGTTATGTCTCATTTGCCTAGCAATTTTACTAGCTACGGCACCCGTCAGACCAAAACGCAATAATGCTTACACATTACTGCTTCACGGCTGAAATATGCGCCGTTGTGGTACCCATAATCTAGCCGGCATCCTGTGCAAAGGAGCCTCCCACTGGTATCTGAAGAGTAACCAACATAAACTCTATTAAGCCTCCTCTGCCCGTCCGCCCATCTGTTAGCGGCTGTTACTCATAAGGCGTAAGCTTCGATAGTTTGTTAAGCTGGTAGATGATAAATGTATAACTTTGAAATTTATAACTGTCAGTGATTATATCAGTCTAATAAATGATTATTTCTTAGTTTTATTTCTGAGTTTAAAACAGAGACTTTTAGCTAGATTTACAGTATGACGATATTATGAAGATTTACTTTATTAGGAACTTTTTGAACAAATTTCCCAATAAATAAATGAATGACTATTGTTAGATGAGCGCATGCGCCCACAGGTCCGTCTGTTCACCCTACCACTTACTGCTACGCGCTCCTCGATTAGCGTCTAATCTTTGCGTCCGTGTGTTGACTATGCGATACGTAATTAATTAGTTAACTTTCGTTTAAGTATACTAAGTCGTAATTTAGTGTTAATTTTTAATGTTATTATTGATTCGTATATTATGATCCAGTCATGTTAAATATCCAGTCATGTTGAACATACAATAATAAATACATAAGATAAAATTTAAATCAAGGCTTAGAATAAATTAAATTAGTAATACTTTCATGGGTTTCACGAAATAATAAATTATTTAACAAGCTAAGTATTTAACTAAAATAAACTGTACCTAATAAATTTGCGTGTAATACTTATATGCAAAACTTGAAGTTTTATTTTGTTTTTTCCATTACCAAAGTAATGTTGAAGTGACGAATTCAAATAAAACAATAATATCGCTACTCAGAACTGCGGACCACATGCATCATCTAGATAAACATCATTATTAATTTTTATATTCTCGGGCACGTCTCAGGCGACAAGCGCGGGGAGAGGCGCGGGGAGAGGCGCGGGGTAGATACCCTGTGAATCTTGATAAGAATGTGAGATAATATTAAATTTATGTATTCAGACTATTTACCACTCAATCTTTGGTCAAAGCAATTGAGATGCTGCTCATAATTTTCATCCAGCAATAGGAGTAGGAGGAAATATCATTTTACACTATAAATTTCACATAAATATTTCGGATATACCAAATACAAAATGCGAAAACTCAATATCAACTGAAGTGTCACAATCAGTTTTTCGATTGAGTCTATTTTAAGTAATGGTTCCGAATACCACTGTAAATGGACATCACTCTATTAAATTTATAAAACCGTCTTCTCAAACATTAAAATGTTCAGTTGTTAAAAGTACGATAACATTCGCAAGATCGTTTCCGAATGTTATTTATATCTATTTATATCGGACTGTGACCATATTAAGAATAGAATGGCGATTTTAGTCACGCTATACTGAATTCTGAACAAATTCCTTAACTAATAATAATTCTTATGAATATGTTTATTTTCTTGAACCTAATATTGATATGATTATAATCTTAAATGAACTGTATTAACAAACGGAATTATAAAAATATTAATAGTGCTTATAATTTAATTAATTGAAGCAATTTACAATTATGCCTTATATTTAGCCCTTAGAAAAGTTATTTCTAAACTTTATCTATGTGTGGACTAAAATTGATTATACCTACAAATAAATCATAAAGTGTCGGGAGAGGAATCTAGGTCATAGGGAAAACCCTGCGTCTATTCCTATTGCATGTTCGGATATGTTAGGTTAAATGAACCTTATTAAATATACCGCTACCCGCTCCGTCTATCAGCATGCACAAAGCCTCAGCCAATCTGTGCCGCGTCACATTCAATAAATACATAATTAATAACAATACAACTAGACAGACAGGCAAGTTAACTCAATCGGGGCGGAGATCTCTGATTTATATAATCTAACCATTTAAATTCATTTGTAACGATCATTTTAATAGGAAATTGTCTAAAATATATATTTCACTTCACTCATTCTCAAAGAACCGTGAAGTGAAGTCCCAGGTTCAAGGGTGTTGTAAGAGGCGACCAAGGGCTTTAACAAGTGGGAGGCTTCTTTGCACAGGATGCCGGCTAGATTATGGGTACCACAACGGCGCCTTTTTCTGCCGTGAAGCAGCAATGTGTAAGAATTATTGTGTTTCGGACTGAAGGGCGCTATATCTAGAGAAATTGCTGGGCAAATGAGACTTAACATCTTATGTCTCAAGATGCCGAGCGCAATTGTAGTGTAATAAGCAGGGCGTATCAATTACCAGCGGCTGAACGTCCTACTCGTGTGTAAGGACTTTTTGTGTGCTGTGATGTGTGCGTGATATAATTTTGGTAAAAATGCGAGACGCAATTCGACATAGACCTACTAGATCTACCTTTACGCCGATTTGTCAATCTCGTGAGGATATGGATACGAGGGGAGACTTCAGTAAGGGCTGGTGAGGTGACAAGGCAAGCGACCAGGAAATCGAACTCGAAACCGAACATAAGTCAAGCAATGCGGACGCGAACGTAATGCCGACGGAATATATATCAGATCGGTTACACTCTCTAGGGTTGTCACTCACGTACTTTTTTTCTATTGTTGTTATGCGTATGGTGTAACAGTTACCAGGTAAATTAATTTAATTACTACTAGTAATAAGAATTGGGCAATACATACATCTTCTGGAAGCGTAAATTTGATAAGATGTCATTGGTATATTCATTTATCATTCTAATTTCATCACTTACATATAACTTTCAATGTATTCTATTATGCGTCCATTTCATGACTGTCTGATGCACAGCCGGTCATAAGAATTTGAATAAATATTCAAATATTTTTATTTCAAATAATAATAATATTGACACACTTTTTACACAAATTATCTTGCCCCAAATTAGGCCTGTGTTTTGGGTTGCAAGACAACGATATATTTAATACAATATAATTACTGAAATATACAAAAATCGATATAAACATTCATGACCCGGAAACAAACATCTATATTCATCATATAAATGCTTCCACCTACCGGGATTCGAACCTGGGAACCTCTAGCTTAGCTTAGGTAGGATCGCTAACCACTCGGCTATACATGTCGTCGAAATAGGATTTAAAATCACTTCGTAACGTTAAAAAATTGCTACTAAGAATATATCGGTGGCGCGACAGCTTCAATCGTTGGCTCGTAACTCGGCGCCCTCGGTTTGATCTTCGCTCGGCACGTATCAATGTGTTTTTTGGTTTTAGAAATCTGCATATATATATACATATATATATATCATAAAAATAACTACTTAAGAATTTTTTTTTCGATTCAATTCATACGTGTGTACACACACTTTTTTAAATGTTTAATTTGTTTGTTTAAAAATTTAAACCTCGATTACTTACTTTAATTTAAATTATTATTATTACATATATATGTTCATTTAAAGCGCCACGCTGTATAATATTCTTATCTAACTAAACGAATGCTGTTGACAGCCCTAATGGTAAAACACAAGTGTCAAAAGGCAACAAAAGGCGGGTGCGGCCGCGCTCGAGTCGCTGCCGAGTCGAGTTTCACTCTATTTACGTAAATGCTAATCGCTATATTTCTTGTTTACAACTGCACCACGTAATTAGATATTTGATTTATTTGTACAGTGAGTTTATCGACCAAGCGGTCTGCGCTCCGCCGGTGTGGGCGCGCTGCTCTTAACAGGCCTAATTCACATTATATCGCAGCTTTCAGCAGTGTGCCCATTTAGAACTATATAGTCAGATTAATAGAATACCGATTATAACATCGGATATTAGCCCTTAATCTTATATCTTTAAACGAGCAATTCTCTGAATCTCCGAAACGGCTCCAACGATTTTCATAAAATTAAGTATGCACTGGATTTCGGGGTGATAAATCGATCTAGCTAGGTTTCAATTTAAAAAAATGGTTTTATCCATGTTTGAATGAGAAACAGCTACAATAACATTAGAATACAAAGGTAAATTTCGCCACTATATACAAGACTATTATAGCTCAGATGGGACATTGGGTGATCCGGGAAGCAGAAGACCCCGGTTCGAATCCAGAAGTCCTTTTAGTTTTTTTTTTGTTCAAGTTTTGTACATTCTTAAAAATCCGAGCAAGGCTCGGTCGTCCGGATATTAGAAGCATTATGTGAGCATTTCATAAAATAAAATATATAATAACTTTAACTTTAAAGGAAATAATAATAATAAAAAACACATCAAGCAGACCTCCCGGTAACAAGATCATCCAGCCACCACGAGTAGCACCCTTTCACGAGAATAACGCATGGACCAGCCATCGCCTCCCTCGACCATATTTTAGGGAAGGGAACGACCCGCCCCACTTCGCCGCCACAAGCAGAGGTATTTAAGCGAACATGACGATACCTGTCACGAGAAATCTACCGAATAACAAAATATAATAATAAGCAAAAGAAAGCAATAATTGAACGAAATATAATGTGCAGAAATTCCATAAAACTTCTTCCAGGAAATACGTGTTTTTGAATAACTCTTACAAACAAATGAATAAAGAAGGTTGTCATATTGAATCTCCATTATATGCGCAGGGTTGCTATCGCAGTGTTTTCTTTAGTTTCACAATTTATGACTACATTATGAACGACCAAAGTTAAGGTAAAATTTGTACAAAAAGCAGAGTTGTACTGAATTTGTTTCTTCAAATTTGTATTTTCTGCTTCGATACAAACTTGAAACCTAGATAGAATACACAAGATACCTATCGGATTTTTTTTTAAAGAAAGATTCGTTAAAACGCCAAAATCACAAAGAGTATGACGAGTTGGTCGCTTTTAAAGGTACAGTCAGCACCATGTGGTTTGACAGTTATGTATTGTCTACCAGACAATACATAACTGTCAAACCTTTCTTCGCGAGTACAATACGTTAAACGATACCAATTCAGAACTTGATATATTCGGTGGTGGGCTGGTCAGGTTTAAAGAAAGTGTTGTTAAACACTTAGCTGGTACTCAATCTGCATTTGTCAAATAAGTAGATTTTCTTTTTTTTTTCGTCTTCATTATTTGAATAAGATAAAGTTATAATTTGTACTTTCATTTTTTATTTTTTATTTATTATAGCTTAGATAGTATTAGTTCTATATTTTTTAGAAGTAATTAGGGAGTATTTTTTGTAATTTTTATATTCACCATAATTGTCGTATACTTTAGAACTACTAATTGTAACATTAGATTAAGAAAATTGTATTGTATATACCTTTATTTGTGGCCATATATCTCTTGCCGCTTTTTAGGCAGTTTTTAAGACTTTTACAATAATAATGTGATAGGCACGGTGGTAGGAATGCAGATTAACTCAATTTGTGCTGTCGCAGCAAAAAAACTTAGCTTTGGTTTTTTTTTTGATATCTTAACTGTTTGCTTTTCCATCAATGATAAAAAGTAATCAAGTAGCTAAAAACACAAAGACTAATAACTCATAACACCTTAATGACCTTTTTTCTCACTAATCTTTGAAACATCAAGAGTGAAACTCGGATGTAATGTAATATTGAATGTTCACGATATTCAATCCCAGTATTGTTGTAACATTCCAATACATTATTATGATTGTAATCCATTTGCATGGAAATAGAATCCGATAAAATTATTGAACTTCTGGGAAACATTTATGTTTCATTGATAAGTGGATTTTAGAAAGCAGTGTAAGTTGATATGCTTTGATAGAGATCTACTGAACATAAGAGTTGATACGTGCTTAAGAATTCCATGGCGAAAGAGATCTTTAAAGATAATCTTTATAGGCCTTGATAATTTTGGATTTAATTATTATTATCATTCAAATTATCTAGTTATGTTAATTGGATTAGCGTAGGCTGTATTCTGATAAAAAAGAGGTGCCAATAGAATGTTAGGAAGCAATTAAATAATCAATTTTCTCATAATTATTTCCTTTAAAATACTTTTTGTTCAATTTATTCCAGTACTTTGAAAACAATTTAAAGCATTTTGTGAGAGGAGAAAATGCTACTTTTTATTAACTACACAGTAATAAACCTTAGTTTTGCATGTCTATCCCTAGTTAAGTATTTACATGTAAAGAAAATATGATATAAGTATTTATGAAAATAAAATATGCGTATGCGTGTCGCGATGCCCGACAGAAGTGATAACTTAATAAACTAATATAAGTTGAACTATTTAATGTTCAAATAATTGTTTAACTTGAGAAAAGCTTAGGTTATTACTTAAATTTTATGTATATTAATATGATTACGAAATTGTTAGGCGCCAAATGATAATTCTTCTTCTTTTTTTTTTCTTCTTTTCAAATTCGTATCTTGATTTTATAATTTTCGCTTTATTTTATATAATTGTTATCTTGGTGTCATGGAAGCAAAGACTGTGCATGTTGTGACACCTTAATTTGTTGTATATTCAACTCATTATTTGTTAATATTTGATATATTTTAAGTGTATTAGAATGTAACAACTACTGGTTGTCCTATAAATAAATGATAATGTAAGGAATGGTTATTTATTAAAAAAAAAAATTATTGATAAATATATTATATTATTAGTTAAGCTTCTTGAATGACATTAGAATTTTGTGTATGTAGGTAACATTATAAGTATCATTATTTAGTCCTATAAAAGTAACAATTGATTAGAATGAGAGAGGAGGAGCCTGCCGTATGCGTGAGAGAAAGGGAAGCCAGACAGACTGGCGCCGTAACGCGTTACGTTACGAAGCGGTGTGCCCTCCCATGAGAAGGTATAACTTCAGTAAAGTCAGCACGAATTAAAACAATTTCGTATAAATTTTGTAAACATATCCCTTTGATTTAATTTCTAAATGCGCGTTCGTATCCGTAAGTTTTTCCTTGTTTTTAAAAATGAATAGATGTACCTTACATTGTCTTTCCACGTATTATAATTTTCTTTTCTGTTATGAGTTAAGTAAGTACATTGAAAAGCTTTTACATTTTTTCTATTGTTGGATGCAGTGGAGCTGCACTTTCATTGTGTATTTGTCCGGCGGTACCAGGACAATAGAACTTGTTAGTAGGTCACTGAGGACACTACGAGAAACCTTTCTCGAGATAGTTTTAACTGTGTATACTTAGCAACACTTAAATTAAGTTTTTCTACAGTTTGTTCAATCGCGGTTTGTTAGTTCGGTTAGAAGATCTTTAGCTTTGAGCTTTTTTAAGGCATGATGATATAAGTCAAGAAAAAGTGTCGTCGACCATCAGTTTTTCTACTTAAATTTCGTATTCTGCAGTATGCCTGCTGCTGTATATTTTCATAATAATTACAAGTGTTTTCTCTGGAACACTCAAATCCAGAGAAAACTGGCTCAATTTGGAGGAGGTCTTTACCTGCAGAGGGGTTCTTGCAGAATAAAATGCATTAAAATTAATTCCTTTTTGTAAAACTACCATAACAAGTAAATTAACTAACTACTTTATCTTTTTCTAATTGATACTTATAAACCTAATTAACTTTGTAAATAGCATTTCTGTAAGAAATAAAAGGCTTTTTTATTTATTATTTTATAACTACAAGTGTACTTCCCTTAATAAAATAGTAGAAAATTAAGTACAGGATTATAAATTAATTATAATGTTAAGGAAGACATTGACTTAATGTTTTCTAAAGGAAATCACCTTAACACTTCTAAAGTCTCACGCTCGTAATAAGAGCTCGTAATATTAAAAAGAATATTTGAAATAAAATCGTCGTATCCGTAATAAAGTTCCGGTACCAGGAAAGCATGAAATGTAAGGAGCAATGTTTGTTGAGATCCGTCGCCGGTCAGCTTCATCTGATATCTTAATACGCCTGTCGACTTGTGACCTGATGCTCTGCCATAGATAACGACTATTACTACAAAGAGTAAACCATTAAATATAGAACTTCCAATACATGAGTTTAGAACTGCCTCATTCTCATCAAAATCCTTAATACTTCATATATTTATTAATTGAGCCCAATTCGAAATTCAGTTCCCGAGTATTAGAGAAAGCAATATTTATCACGTTAAATACAGTTTCTGAGTATAAATTGCATTAAGACCATTGAAAACCTAGTGCCTACTCAATCTATAGAATTTTTTTCTTACCAACAGCTCCTTAGAATATTCCCAGTGAGATATGCTGCTGAAGAAAACCAATAAGGGGCCAAATGCCCCTGCAACCAAGCGATCGAATTGTTCACAGAATACTGGATCCTCGACAGTTGGAGCGGCTCTGTCTTGTATACAGTCAAATGGTTAAAGCTGATGGGGTGTTCCAGACAAAAGAGGAGACAATACTATACGTCGTAAGCGGAGTGCTTCAATGTGGGCTGCACATTTGGCTTAACATTAAAAATATTGAATATTTTGATGTGACACGATTTATAAATTTAAACCTTTGGAAAAGAATGAAAACTAAAATTCTAGATATATTTGTTAAAATATCAGATAAACAATTATAATAATCTCAATTATGTTAAAGCACGTGTTCTAAAAGAAGCATTCATTTATTATTTAAACATTTGCGAGAAATTAACTTCAGTCGCACGGTAACCTCCTCCAAATCTAAATCTAAGCTAAATCTCCAAACTTGTAAAACCTAAACGTAGCAACATTTGAATGTTGCTACGTTTAGGTTAGCTATCGTAAAGAGTATTGAAGTTGGCAGTAAAAATGAACTGAATTAAAATGTTGTGCCTCTGTTATTAATTACTCTTTGAGAGATAAGCGAGGAAGCAACTCGATTAAGTATCGTTAAAATTATCTTAACAGTTGACTCTCTGACTACACAATCCTCAGTTAAAACCTACTTTGTGGAGTGCTGCCACAGCTAGTACTTAATCTAAGATTTAATTACGATCTACAATCGAGACATTTATAGTCATATCTGAACAAATCTAGCCCCAAAGCATTGAAATATTTAGCTGGTGTAAGTTTATTCTAAATAATGAAAGATATACAATAAAATAGAATTTACGAATTTGAGCAAAATCAGACAATTATTTCTAAAGCTACTTTTTTTTGGACAGGAGGCAAATACATTTACGTAATCAAGACCCCGAAACGATATACGTCGGGCTCGGGTGCAAACACCTCCTACCGACTAAAAACCTCCTCTGTGCCTATAGCCTTAAAGGCTTTTACAGTGAAGCCGGGTGGAGGTGGGGTACCAAAGCTATTGAGAAACCACTGAACGAATTACAAAATTATATTGTTTTAGTTTTTAATTTAAGGAGACTCTTGAGGAAAAGGACAATCATTATCCAAAATTCTAAATTATATGAAAATTATCTACTACAAACCTGAGTCCTTACAGTAGGTGAGAGCCTCCACCTATACTGTCACCAACGCTAATAGAGGACTTATAGTTTGCCTTTACATAGGCCTGGCCTCTTAATATCGATTTTAGAGAACTTAGAGACATTTACTTAATAATTGTTGTCAAATAATGCCGTCAACATAAAGCGTAATAAATTTGCATATTGCTTGTTCACTTTCTTCGAGGCGAGTACTGGAGTCCTCACAGTAAATGTAAAATATTTCGGTTTAGTGCTCCAGTTAATTATAATTTACGTTTAAATAGCCGCCGACCCCCGTTTAACTGCTCTATTCTTAATTGTTTAAACAATCATAAACCGAATCGCTCACTTGCTCTCCGTTGCCGAAATAGCTCGTCAGTTTAATTGTTTTTTATTATATTTTGTAAACAATTATGTTATTGTTTGTTGCTGGTATAAACTCATAATAGCACTTCGTTGGCGGTCACGCGTTTTTATTGCTAATACTTTTTTTTTTCTTTATGGAATAGGAGGACAAACGAGCGTACGGGTCACCTGGTGCTAAGTGACCACCGCCGCCCACATTCTCTTGCAACACCAGAGGAATCACAAGAGCTTTCCGGCCTTTAAGGAAGGTGTACGCGCTTTTTTTGAAGGTACCCGCGTATCGTCCCGGAAACACCGCACAAGGAAGCTCATTCCACAGCTTAGTAGTACGAGGAAGAAAGCTCCTTGAAAACCGTACTGTGGAGGACCGCCACACATCCAGATGGTGGGGATGATATCCTAATTTAAAGCGTGTCGTGCGAAGGTCGAATTCGACGGCAGGAATTAGGTTAAACAGTTATTACAATGATATTGATATTAAAAAGAAACAGATATGGTTATATCCTGACTGGAATGCGTTCTACTTAGGATTCATTATGACAGTCAGATGCAGCCTGGAGATACAACGTTTTAAGCAACTGTTCGCTTTCAAACTTAACCGGATTATACTTCGTTGCTAATCGCCATACTGTAATTACTACTATTTCAAACTTATGTCAAATCACTGCACGCTTCATACTAACTCAAATTTCAATTTTTACTTGGCAGTCTCTCCTCTTATAACGTAGTATTTACATCCTCTTTGGTCAGATGTGTTAACACTTTTGTGCAAGCTATGACGTTCTGCGCAAGAAATAAACACAAACTGGTTCATCAAACTTAGCCCCCCAAAAATAAAATTTTTTTTTTTGAATTTTCAATATCGCATATCGTTAGTTCGTTGTTTGCTCTTAATTGTTCGCTATAAATAATTGTTTGTTCTTTTGTTGTTTATTTAAAAACAATTAATTAAATACATACCCTTTAGTTAGCCCCCGCCCCCTGTTAATGGGGGGAAACGCCTACTATTTGGTTCTGGCGTTGTTTTAACTGTTCTAACATAACCTAACCTAACCAATTTTAATGAATTGCAATTTTTTTTTAAATAAATAAATCGAGAACAAACAAATGTTTATAGAGAACAATCAAGAACAAATGGCGAACTAACGATGTAATAAAAAAAATAAATAAAAAATAAAAAAAATCTGGGGGGCTAACTTTCTTGAGCTACACAAGCTGTCTTATTTTTCTTCTAAATTCAATCACGCCATCCCTTTTACATCTCTTATGGAATTTTTTCGGATGTTTTATGGGTATAAAACTATCAATGATATAAAATCATTAATTAATTTTTAATTGTATAAGATTGGCTTCTTTAATTAAAATACAGAATTTGTAGATTAGAATAAGTTTCTGTTTGATAAATAAAACTTATTAATATTTATTATTATTTAACACCGACCCTTGTAGGGAAAGCATTACATACAGGAATATCAGTCTCAACAAATTAGTTATATTACATATAAAATATATCATTCATATCGGTTACTCTTTAATTAGTATTAATAAAACACCATTAATCTAAAGGATTGGTCGGTTGGCAAAGTGCGGCAACTAATACTACGCCCAAGTGGGCGTACTCGAGCCAGTATCGAATTATGTGTGACGTTTACGTTCCGTTAAACTTTGCTCATAATTAAAACTTAAATGCCGGATTGTGTAGTAAAACTTTTTAAAATAATACTACAAGAAATAAGAAAGACACTTTATTTATTTGTTACAAAATTTGAAAGATGCCATTGAGTGTCAAGATGCCATACACATAAGTATCTACTAGTTGCCGTAATAAAAAAGCTTTTTCACTTAGGTAGTGCGGTATCTAGTTGGAGTGCAGTAGAAACCAATCCTTAATCTAAGAAAACTACAAATAATTTGCAACTGAAAATATCTTCCTCTATATTGCTAATATCATTAAAGACAACTGAAAAAGTATTCTTAAAATGTCTCCAAGTGGCTGCGGCCGGCATCCGTTCAGCCGCCTTCGCTTCTCAGGTAAGAAATCACTTATCAATGTTGTGACATTTTAAACTTCCAAAGCGGATTTGAGTTTTATTGTTACTTAATATTATAATATATACAATACAATGAAGCTTACCCATTTCTGAGACGAGATTATTATCGCTCGTGACGCCTTTTCTAATCCACATTGACATTTCTGACGCTTCGATAGAATTGGGAAGGGTTTAATATATTGACAATGGAGTAGATGATGTATTAGTATTGATCATTTTTTCTTCGATATTTTAACAAGAGGAATATAACAGTTTTTAAGTCATTTTCTTGAAATCAAGATTTTTGTTTCGTGTGTTTTCAATGTGACAAATCTTGAGTGTGACATGTCTTGCGCCAGTTATGAAAGCATATGTTTACAGTGTGCTAAAAGTACCTAATGCTAACACCAGGAACAATCATAAACTTGTTATGCCTACTAATTGGTTAAGCCGAGGTAGGAAGTCTATTGTTGGGTGATATATATATCCTATTAATATTATAAATGTGAAAGTTTGTATGTCTGGATGTATGTTTGAACTTCTTTAACGCAAAAACTACTAAATGGATTTTGATGAAACTTTACAATAATATAGCTTACACACCAGAATAACACATAGGATATTATTTATAAAACTATCGCGTGAATAATACTTTATATGGCAAAAAAACGTTTGCCGGGTCAGCTAGTACGTTTATAAAGTAATCCCAGAAAATGTACAAAACAGAATAATGTGTTACGAAATTTAGAAGAATTGTTTAAACGTTCGTGTGGTAAAAGTTAGTATAACATATAGGAGACTTAAAGATACAGATACAGACAATTTGTAATGGAACGACTGCCGTCAGGCTATTGTTTAAATAATAAATTTCACCACCATAATCATCGTCCACTGCTGGGCAAAGGCCTCCCCCAAAGGTCCTGCGCTGCCCTCATTTAAGGTATTCCGGCGATCTTGACCAGATCGACGGTCCATCTTACGGGGGCCCTACCAACACTAATAACAAATTTATTGTAATGAAATTTTGTTTAAAAAAGAGGCCATTGGATTTTTTCTGCCTGTTCTTACTATCCCGATTTTGACGTGCAATAAGTGATTTGAAAATATCAGAATATCACCGGGACTCGTGAAATATCTAAATGGCATTTCATTTCTGATTCAACCAAGCTACAAATGCAATTAAACTTGAACAGGGTGTTTATTAAAACATTAAATGTTTCCACCGCCGCAGCCCCCGCCATGAGATCGCAATTACTTTATAATTATCAACTTGTCCCACTTTTTTATTGCAACGAAAATTATTTAACGGATTTCATATAAAACGCAACGAGACGTGAATAGGATTTATCAGTGAATAGCTTTTGACGTTTTGCGGAAATATTATACTTTTTTTTTTATAAAAAATACGCAACAATACTGATGATATTATGTTGAATGAATGAATCACATTTTAATAGATTGATAGCATGGATTGGTCTGTACATCTGCCTCCGATCTACGGTTCAGTGAGTGTGGTTATATGAAAATAAGGGACGAGGCGAGCCGGACGTTCTGCTGATGGTATTTGATACGCCCTGCCCATTACAATGCAGTGCCGCAAGGATTCTTGAAAGACCCAAAAATTCTGAGCGGCACTACAACTGCGCTCGTCACCTTGATACACATATGTTGCTAAGCCTCATTTGCCCAGTAACTTCACTAGCTACGGCGTCCTTCAGACCGAAACCTAACCGGCATCCTGTGCAAAGGAGCCTACCAGTGTGTAGACTAAGGTTAAGATCTATAGAGCGTACTTAGACTTTGCTCAGACTTTACTTTCGTAATACTTTGCTGAGTATGAGCTTAGCATAATCTTTGATTTTGTTTTAATAGTTATTTGACAGGTGAAATTAGGCTGTTAAGCACAGCATAATAGTTCGCGGCTTATTACGCTCAGCAAAGTATTACGAAAGTAAAGTCTGAGCAAAGTCTAAAGTAAGCTCTATAGATTTCAGCTTGAGAAATATATTTAGCAATTGAGTTATCATCTTTTATATGGACATAGATATCCTGTATAATGCAGTGTCGCTCGTGATTCTTGACTGAACCCAAAGATCGTTACGGCATTACAATTGCGCTTGTTATTTAAACCGCTAGTTGCAGAAAACATCATTAAATTTAATTTTTCATTATATCACATCACACATGCTATCTTTGACTGTCAAAATGAAAATGAATGTATTGCATATAATGAAACTTTAACTTTAAGGATGCTTTCTGCAACTAGCGGTAAGACATAAGATGTAAAGTGTCATGATGTGGCGCCCTTCAAAGTAAAACACAATAAATACTTACTGGACCAAATAACTGGACCCAACGTCGATGACGTCATATCGTCGCTTTGTTACGGTGTGCAAAAAAAGCATCACTAGAGTATTATTATTAATAAATAAATAACGACTTATTTAGTCAGTATTGTGTTGTGATGCTGATAACTATTCTTACTTAAAAAGGTTGAAAAATAATGAAAGAATCTAGGTTAAGCAAATAAATATTTTATCTTTCTGGTAGAACTAATAAAGCGACACAGAACAACAGAAACTACAGAACTATTAACAACAAAAATCAAAACGTAACAATGGAAACTTCAAAAACAAAGCAGTGTTAACAAGAAAATATCACGACATGTACCTAACGGTTATAAAACTGCAAACCGTACTGACGCAACACAACGAGCGCGAGGGGGTTAGAGAGGAACGGGAGGAGGCTTCACGTACCAGCAGGCAGCGAGGTCCAGAGGTAATATGACCGTGCAGTATACATTACTGCTTCACTATAGAAAGGCGTCGCTGTCATTGGCTGTTCGAAGAAGACTAGTAAAAATCTTTTCGGAAATAGTACTTTATGTGAAGGTTATTTATATGTTGGGCAGCTATAAACAAATGAACTGATTTCTTTTGTTTCTTCCTCTGCAATTGACAGCTCTGTTAGGAGCGTGGTATTTGTTGATTTTTTAAATTTATTTAGAGCATTGGCAATGAGGCCTTCAACCCAAACTAGCCTTTTTTTTTATACGTGTGGAAATCCCCACGGGCCGTCACCCCACCGGGGTTTTCGGTAGGGTGGTGTGTCGGAATCGAAGAGGAGTCCGGGAACGGCGTTATTAACACACCCGGTTCTAACCCAAACTACCCTAACCTAACCCTAACTGCTAAAAAAAGATGAATGCACCTTGTCTTTACCTTAAAAGTTCTCTCAGGATTCATTCACGTGAATAAATTCACTTTACTCTCCACGGTAGATATGGTATGTTTTGATTGAACTGACCTTCTGCGTGGAGTTGTGGTTTGCAATTTACTCTATCCATCAATTATGCTGTATGTACTAAATCTTATGTCTTTTTGTATCTGAGCGCGAATCATTATATCGTGCTACCTTGTACCTTTACATTATAAAACTATTCTAATTTATAGGAATAACACACTTGTAAGTGATCACCGCTGCTCTCTTGTAACACCATAGAAATCACAAGGGCGTTGCAGGTCTTTTGAGGTACCCACGCTTTTAACTAAACCCGCTTTTATTAAAGTAAACCATGTCGTATTGACTTGGAAACACCGCTCAATGAAGCTTATTAACAGCTTAGTTATATTCATACGTAGAAATAAGTTCCTTACAAACCACGCTCTGAAGGAACGTCACTATCAGATGTCGGGATTGATATAAGTTTGTGGTGTGTAGCAATTTTGTATGATATTTCTATAATGTATTGGCACTACTGTATCATTTTGTATTCTGTGTCATGTATATCACTAGGATATATTGTCTGAATTGCTTGTAACCTAAACAAACTTAACATGTTATGTCTCAAGGCGACGAGCGCAATTGTTGTGCCGCTGAGAACTTTTGGGTTTTGCAAGAATCTTTAGCGGTAAAAGAACTGTAAAGGACAGGGCGTACCAATTACCATCAGCTGAACGTCTTGCTCGTCTTGTCCCCTAATGTTATAAAAAAAGTTTATTATACAAAGAACAAAAATAGAGCTATCATGAAAATGCCGGTTCTATTTGAAGGAGATATCACGAGGTCAACAAAGTTATTGATTAAATAATCAATAATAGGAAAGGTTTGCGATAAAAATCAAAATGAATTTATTCTCTTGGAGCGGAGTGGAGAGATATAAAGCACAGGAACTGCGTAATATATTCCAGATCTTTCAATAAACCTTCGAGCAACTATTTATTTACATCGAAATAACGTTGTTCTGAAACTCTGAATTAATGAATCTTGTATATATACATGATATAGCTATAATTTCCAGAAGGCATTGGAAAGAAATAGAGATGTTAACTTTGGATTGTTGGTCTTATGTTGTTTTCGTCGTATTCTCATATCGTGGTAACTTAATTGTTTACTAAATAAATCAAGTTTGCGTGGTATCAAAAAAATAAAAAAAATATTTATTTAGTTTTGAGTAAATAGAATTTGAAGGACTTCCCTTTTAAATTCGCAGAACCTGTGTTAGGGCAGACCACTATTTCCAACTGATAAGGATGCTAACATATTTAACAAAAACATTAATACTTAAATAAACTAATCTTAAGCATGAAATAAACTATTCATAATATTTACTATACATTTGAAGGTAGTATAATATTTGCGTGGCTCGCACTAATGTAATTATGAACTAAGGTAATTTGTAATTTTTCGAATGATTTATCTAATAGGATGATTTAGAGATGGTATTTGATATGACATCCGCAGTGCCATGTTTTACCAAGAGATCTTTGAAGAAGGACTCCGCGCCAAGTTAATGTTCAGATTGGCTTTTGAATGGGAGATTCTGGTGTTCCCATGTCTTATAGTATCTTCATAATATATAAATAAATATTGAAAAACAAAACCTTATGAACGATGCGGGACTCGAACCCACGACCTCCAGCGTTCCGTGCCGGTGCTCTAACCAACTGAGCTAACCGTTCGAGTAGCGCCTCGCTATAAAATTCTGTTTGCTTTGCTCAAAACTCTCAGGTTGTGGCTTCATCTACAGGATCTACTTCACAGTTGATAACCTTCTCAACCCCAATATTTGCATATTAGGAAATTGACTTGAGATGTCGCTCTTATAAATCTAAACAATATGTTTTTGTTTTTCAAATTTTATTTGTGTATTAATCCTAGAAGTGAGGGTTATCACTTTAAAAAACATAACATATAGTTCATAATATATGTTATAAGCTTTAGCTGAATTATATAATTAAATATATTAAAACCATTAACATTTATTATAATAAGTCATTAGTTTATTTATCTAGCTCTAAATGCCACAAGATGGAACGACGATCTGGTGAGGACACCGGAATATGTTGGATGAGGGCAGTGCAGGACCCATCATCGTGGAGATCTTTGAGCCCCCATAGACCTCACTGCAATGGAAGTCTTCCAGCTTATGATGATGATGATTCATTACCAAAAATAATAATCCCACAGTTGCATCATAGCATATCTAATATCTTTAAATGAGCAATTCTTGTATATATATATATATATATATATATATATATATATATATATATATATATATATATATATATTCTGAATCTCGGAAACGGCTCCAACGATTTTAATAAAATTTAGTATACAGGTAGTTTCGGGGGCTATATATATATTATATACACAAGACTATAATAGCTCAGATGGGACATTGGGTGATCTGGGAAGCAGAAGACCCTGGTTCGAATCCAGATGTCCAGGGGTCGGTCGTAATAGGGGTCTTAATTTAACTAAATATCAAAGTATTTATAACACATTATTTTCTCTATTTTATTTACTAAGAAATTACTAATTTAATAATTATCCAAATGAATTGAGTTTTCTTAAGTGTTAATTCTTTCAATATTTGTCTTTAAACAATTCGACACGTGTTTCGCCTCTACACGAGGCATCCTCAGCGTGTTCCATCCTTGTTCAGTCTCATGCCAATCCTGAGGATGACTCGTGTAGAGGCGAAACACGTGTCCAATTGTTTAAAGACAAATATTGGCGGAATTAACACTAAAGAAAACTCAAACCATTTGGATAATTATGGATTTCTGCAATGTAACGCCTACTTCAATAAATTTTCTAATATAACTATCTATACATACTATATATACTGTGGATCTAACACCGGGTTGTGCAAAGTGGTGGGATTATGGAATTTTCTGTGCTTAATTATCAGTAGCACAGAGTCCAGAATTAATGCTGGTACCTAGAATAATACATCCAGCAATAATTGGTATATCTCTGCCTGGGGTAGGCATTTAGAGATGTGTAGGCTTGAGTTTGAGTCCAATTATAAGACTTACTAACCCGTTAGTTGAGTGTCATTATCGAAAGAACACGCGCTAGTTTTTAAAATACGAACGCGATAATTAATTCAACTTCCATCCTAAAAATACGTTTTTATTTTCGTTTACATATAGAATATTCCCGAAGCATTCTGCCTAATTGGCAGTGATAAACACTCGTATATTGATCGAGAAATCGTTTGGCGATGCCTTTTCAAAATTGGCATTCCTCACGCGGAACACTAGACTTAATTAAACCACCGTATCGTAGTCTCCAAGAGTCGTTCAGTTTAAGAAAAAAAATATAAAAGCTCGTCCTCGGGTTTGCTAAAAAAAGGATTCATGTCTGGAACCGACTCACTAAATGTTGGCGAGCCATTAAGTTGGGCCGAAAGCAAATGTGGAAAGAAATAAGTTGACCGTACAGTTTTAATTAGACAACTTCTAATCGTAATCTGGCAAACTGACCTTCTAAATAAATTACATTCAATATTTACCTAGATATGGCTTTCGAATGATTTATTTTGATGAATGATTGATTTATTCCTATTGTTTTATGTGTCAAACATTATACAAAAATATTTATAGTGATTAAAGAGAGAGTTTGAATTAATATAATCTAGCGAAACTCTCTAACGGCCGCATCCAATATACTATCTACCGATAGAGATAAATTACCACCTTCCACTGTCAGTAATTAGCTGTCAATAATCTGAAGCTGTCCCAATATACCCGATAAGTCATTCTTATCGCCTTATATTGGGACGCGTGAATTGCATATTCCATACAAACTTCTATCTCTGGTAAGCTATACGTGCGTCGTCCCATTCACAGACAGCGTGTAAGGATAAGGTGAGTTACCGTAGATAAGTTTATTGGGACAGAAAAGTCAACGATACTTACGATTTTTATCTCAAGTAAGAGGTAGACTGAATATTGGCAACGGCCGTAGGAAAAAACCGATTCACTCGATTGTATGAGACGTAGAGTCATTGATAAATTGACAGACGATGGCTATAATCTTGTAAAAAATGGAGATAGTCGAAATCCACTACGTTTTAAGCAACTTTTCCCTTTCAAACTTAGCCGAATTAAACTTCGTCGCCAATCGGCATTTTTCAATTTTAACTTAGGCAGTCCCGCCTTTTATTACGTAGTATTTACATCCTCTTTGAAGAGTAAGTGAATTGTTAAAAAATATATTGGTATTGAAAATAATACTTTTTTAATAAATATTTATAAAGTACGTACATTTTGGCACTATATCCCATTGCGAAAAGGTGTCTTATTCAAATATATATAAAAGAATCTAACGATATTATTTGAAAGCCATAATAAATGACAGATGCTATGACTATGTCATCTGAAATAATAGGTTTCTTATTGAATCTAACTGTAGTAATCTGTGAGTAATCTACGTGAAGTAAAATAACTAACGGTGTATTTTATATAATTGACATCAAATCGTGAACTTTAATCTTATAGATAATAATATTAAGATATACCTTATTATTCATTTCTATTCTGTAGGGAGCTTACCTCCATTTTTATATGTAGGTAGATTTATAGACATATAGTTAGGTTAGGTTAACGACGCGTTTCTTAAATGACGTACAGACACAGCCGTAGTCGTATTCAGCAACCTCGTAATGAACCGCGAAGCGTGGTCACTCACTCCGTCCCGTAATGACAGCTCTTTGTGTCACGTCATTACAGCTCGGCCCGCGTCTCTCAGTAAATACACGCCCTGCAATGAATACTCCCTCAGCGCTTTATCTACATACGTGGTTTGTATTTGTAACTGAGATATACTATTATCTCTAAAGCGTTCATATTAACAAATACGTTGAATGAAGTCGGTGTAATGGAAATTAATAATTGAATAAATTATAAAATGTCAGACGGTAGGCTGTTTCATAATTTCCTTGAATGAAATATAATTACAGGTGCTAAGCGCTAACCCGTCAACCATTGTTTTGTCATATAAATTAAGGCGCGGACTGACTAGGATTGTAAACGCTACAACCAACAGTACAGTATTTGTGTTGATCATGTGGCTAAGCTACAAATGGGCATTTATTTTACTGTTTTCTTTTGTTTATTCAAAACATACATATTAAATTGTTCGGAAAAATACAAATTCTATTAATTAAAAAAAAAGAATGGTGTTATTGCTGAAAATTCAGAGATTTTTAACTCCAAAGCTTCTTTTTGGGAAGCAACTTCCAAATTTTTTATGGGACATTTCAAATTATATATGAATATTCTATTCGGTTCAAATTTTTCTTTAAGTCCTTCTTTTTGTAATGTATTTTTTGTGTCGGAATATTCTTATTGCGTTATGTTGTAATCGACTCTCCATGAAACCAATTTTTGTGGATATTGAGGTATGACCCCGCCTTAGCTAGTAGCTTAGTAGTATCTAGTAGTTATTAGAAATGACATCAAAAAGAATTCTAAAGGAATCAATTTTGAGAAAATAAATGCCTTTTAGGCCTTAAGTAAGTACTCCGCGCCCGCTCAGTGTATGAATTGTCATATGTAATGAAATGTCATTGACCGAATTATTTGTATTGGAACGATTTCTTTGGTGCATCTTGTTTCATTGTTTTATATAAACCTCGATCAATTCCTATGAAACGAGATGTTTATAGTTTCTATATGTTTTTATATGCTTATCTTAGTTATAGCCTCAACTCATTAGTCAATACATTACTAAAATTAATATTACATCTTCCTACTATTATTCGACCCACGCGGTTACGCAATGACAGAGAGTGGGTCTGTTAGACCTGGTTTCAATACACTTAGAATGAATAAAAGTATCTTTCAAGTCGGAGTTCACATACAAAGTGACACAGCACAGCTGTTCTTGTGCCAAATTTACACAATGGATTACCCCAATTCGTGTGTTACCGACAAATGACAAATTCAAAATGGCTGCCATTTAGTTAACGCTGTCTCTTTGTGTCGGCGATCGGACATTCACCACGTCAACCATTTATTACTTGACAGTTAGCTGAAAGTGTACATAGCCATTGTTGGAATAAAAATGAGAAAAAATAAATAAATATGATTAAGGTATACTCGTTTTATAACTTGAAGGGACACGTAAATACCTATGTATGGAATACAAGTTATCTAACATTTGAAAAATGGAATCTTTGTTTATGCTCATTGAGGCAAAACGACTTAGAAAACGTAACAGGCGAGCATGGGATTGAACTCCAAAGAGGATGTATAATACCAAACTAGGATAATAGGTAGTCTACAACGAGCGCTGATGAGAATTTTAGTTTGAAGATGATATCCATCATTACTTTTACTTTATATTATATCATATACCCAAACACCATGTTTTTTAAATTTTATATTTAGGGTTAAAAAAACAAAATAACATAATAACATTATGTTGAAATGTCTCACTTACTGTTTCTAGTTTCCCTACAACAGTTTCGTGAGAAAGACTAAAGTTGTCAAAATGTCCATTATTACACACACAATTTCGGCGAGATATTTAGCTAGTAAGCCAGTCCGTTCTCATCCAACAATAGGGACATATCATTCGCAGTCTGATAGCGGTACGGAAAAACCGTGCTTAAAGACAATTTAAGCACACTTTTATACTTAGTCGTGTGTCGACTGTCCCTGTCCGAATCAAACCTCAACAAATGTTTTACATTGCTACTTATTGCGCAAGAATATTTTAAACAACTGGAGTAAATGCAGCAATGTATAAATATATCAGTCGGTCAGTCTTTTTTTTATACGACGTGATTCATTCATCACCTCAATGTGACGTAATCATTTCATTAGAAATCCTTCCTCTATGCACATCTTTGTTATTATAATATTATATCCCTATCCGTGTAAATTTCTTGTTACAACTTACACTTTACACGATAAATCCTGCTACGTGAAATGCGAAGCGTTTTATATTTTTTATTTATAAATGATTCAGCATCGCGATATTAAACCGAGCGAGTGAATAAAACCGTCAGCCTGTCAAAATATTGAATTCGTGAAGGCGGGAAGTGGCCTCCATATTTGTTTATACGTGAAGAAGCTCGTGTTGGCGATGCTTCAACGTTTTGTTTTGTGTGTTTAGTTTGTGGGTAATGTGCATTTATATTCTAACGGCCGTTTTTAATAACCTATCTATCCTTAGTTTAACTTACTAGAGGTAGACAAATCTATCCTTTAACGCTTACTTACATTTCAATAACCTACCGACATAAAGTATTTGTCTATAAACTATGTTGTTCATAACTATGGATATATAAGATCTTGTCATTAACGGCCGTTCCCAATATACAGTTTATCTCTTACTTAAGATAAAAATCGTAACTATCGTTGATTTTTCTGTCCCAATAAACTTATCGACGGTAACTCACCTTATCCGTGCACGCTGTCTGTCAATGGGACGACGTATACCTTACCAGCGATATAAAGTTTGTATGGAAATTGCAATTCACGCGTCCCAATATAAGGCGATAAGAATGACTTATCGGGTATATTGGGACAGCTTCAGATTATTGACAGCTAATTACTGACAGTAGATGGTAGTAATTTGTCTCTATCTGTAGATAGTATAAGATGTCTTCTTCTTCTTCGTGGTTTATTGGTTCTGCGCGTTAAGCGATTTAGCCATTGTCAAGTTTTCCTTTATTTCTTTTTAAAACGGAGGAAACTTATTTACTTAGAAAAGAATAGAAAATAATATATAATGGAATACTTACTACTTATACTACTTATTTACAGTTTAATATCATTTAATAGTATAAATGAGGAAAGAAGTTTATATACACAAGGTTTATCAGAGGATAAGAGGATGTCAACAGAAGTAGGAAGTGGGATATGACACTGAATAAGACCCGGGTATAACGATTCCATTATATTTTGGGCATGATAAAAATATATGGTTCAGGTCAACCAACTCACCACATTCACACAGATCACTATTCACAATTCCAAATTTCGCCAGTTGAACAGGAGAGCAAACGTGGCCCAAACGCATACGCGTCAAGATACACGTCACTCTCCTCTCAACACCAAACCTGAGAACCATGGCTTTGACGGAATACAGTTTTGAATTCTAGCAAATGCTTTACCCTTTAACTTGCTAGAGATCAACCATGCCACTCTCCAAGATTCCTGAAGGGAATATTTTGGCAATGTACACATATCATGGGCATTGTTATAATAATCTGCCATATCTCCGCATGAAATAGCTTCGTTGGCAAGCTGGTCAGATCGTTAGTTTCCAAAAATGCCAGAGTGAGCTGGTACCCAGGAAAACACCACTTTATAGCCTTTTTCATTACATGTCACTAGCAGGTTTCGAATTTTTAAAATAACATGGTTAATTGGGGCAGACTTGAATGGAATCCTAGATAGAGGTTGTAAGGCACTCATACAGACTGTAAATATAATGTAGACGTCAATAAATATAACCGTTTGAGAGATCACAAGAACAGAGAGTAGTTAAGGTTTGATGGGTAAAAGCCTACTGACATTATCAAGAAAGAAAATACTCCTTCCTACATAAATGTGGTCGTGAGTACTTACTCATTTAAAAATAGTAGTCCTTCTAATTTTCTTTTATTGGCTTATGAAGTACTACGCAGTAAAAAATGTGTTTACGAATAGCTCATTTTAAATATAGAATTTCGATACGTGGAAGAACAATTACATCAGTCGTGCAAAAAACTAATTTAACATTGATGTACAAAAACAATACAAAAACGTCTTGCTCTTATTGTTCGAAAAGTTGAATCCTTAGGTTGAATCATATGTTTACTCTGTGATGTTCAACGACATAATTCTAAATTCTTAATGTTTCTAAGAACTAGACAAGTTTATATGAAACTACGTTAGTTTTTTGTTAACATTATAATTAAACCCTTTGAACTTTAAGCTGATAATCCTTTATCTAAAAATATTATCATCAGTAGCTTATACTTATCATTGTGTCCAATTTAGCGGAAATCAGTGTTTGTGGTACTCCATTTTTTATTGTAAAATAAAGTGAATATCTTAATAAGGAAAACACAATTCTCACACACTCTTGGTTTATTGACGTAATGAATATTTGTAACATTTCTACGTAAGTTTTTGAAGTGAAACTTCATTAGAATCGTTGTGATTTCAAACCGGATGCAACGGAAAAAACGACAGGTAAGAGACACAAATATAAAAATGTGTAGGATGAAGCCGGCAAAGAATGTGACAGAAACATGCATACTGTGGAAGTGAAAACTTCTTTATCATCCTTGTGATTTGAAAATCGATGAAACGAAAAAGCGACAGTAAAAAGAGCAGTCACATCAATTCATAATATTTTACATGGGAGATAATGAGATAGGAAGCATAATACAATGATTTGGTTCCAGGCGATCATAGTTAAAGAAGATTGTCTTAAGTATGGCGCGACTATACCTTAGTATATTCTGACTCCAAGCGCACGACGTATTACTACATAGACACCAGGAGAACATATAATCATATATATTAGTGGTGGTAGGAATGTCTTTCATAGCGGTTGAAATCATGTGTCATCCTAGCAACACGTACCGGGAATTCATATGCAGTTTTGAGGTTCATGCACCATGCAGGTTTCAATTCTGACATGTGTACTAAGTACGCACGCAATGTTTTTTTTTGCAATTTTGTGGTACATTGTAATTGTGTTAATGAAAAACGGAGTACATTAGGTGTATATCCTTTCAAGTATTTTTAGGCTTTAGGCAACAATTTAGCAACACAATGCATATGACCTATATGCTATATTTTTATACATACATATTTATGACAATACTTGACCGTATCTTTAATATAAAATATATCAACCGAAAATCCATGCTATCTAATGAAAATATAGACTATGCCAGCTTTTAAAACGTTGGAAAAATTAGACTTTAGGACTAACCTCTATTTTGAGCAATTCACGCACGCTGACACACTGTCATACAAATCGCGAGTGTAAGACGTAGCTGTACACTAAACTAATATTCCTGGCCTGTTTTTATCGGTTGTCTAACAGCAAGAGACTCTATCTAGACGTATAAATTATCTGAATTAAAATCAACAAAGTAAAACAGAAAAGTCGGAGTTAGACACCGAATGCTACATCGGACTTAACTTCTCATGTGCTGTGCATTACATCTTTTCGCGAGTGTTGTTTATAAGCGATATAAAACAACATGGGTGTTGACACAGCGCCACACTCGCAGACGCGGAATAAATCTGTCATTGTCCATGTCTGTACAGCGCATGCGTGCAGCACATTGAACGTGTGTTGGCACGTAAAGTTGTCATCGCGCGCGACGCCATCCGTCCTGACGCGATATGGCGCGACAGCGGCGCACCTCGCATCCCACGGCTTGATCTTTTTTTGCGTGAGTAATGTTATTATTTCAAGATTTTAAAGGATTGAGTGATATTTATAGCTATAATGACAGAGTACATCGTACATTTCTACACTATATATTCCCTGACGTTAATCTCTGATCGAGAGAGAGAGAGATCTAATCTGAACGAGTGTCCACCTAGTTCAACTAGTACAATGTTAGGCCAAAAATATAACCGTGCCTCCAGATTTTTTAAGCGGCAAATCGCCCGTGCGAATTCAAAGAATGTCGTCAAAATCGGTGAGCAGCTTTCCAGTTACCGGACCGGAACACGCAGGTTCTGGTCGTTGTCGAAAGCTGCTCTTGGTAACTTCAACTAGCCGTCCCTCCCGCCATTGCACACGAGGAGTGACACCCTGGCCCATACGGCAAAAGAGAAAGCCGATCTCCTGTGCGCTCTTTTTGCCTCCAACTCGACTCTTGACGACAACGGAAAAACACCGCCGACCATCCCGCGGTGTCAGAGCTCTATGCTTGAAGTACAGTTCAGACAGAAAACAGTTAGGCGAGTTCTGCTTTCGTTGGACTTCAGGAAGTCAAGCGGGCCGGATGGCATTTCTACAATCGTGCTTAGAACGTTGACGCCGGTGCTAACGCGTTTATTCCGGCACTCTTATTCAAAAGGCGTAGTCCCTGACTCATGGAAGTCAGCCATTGTCCATCCGATTCAAAAAAAGGAGACATTTCGGATCCGGCAAACTACAGGCCTATTGCTTTTACCAACCTCCCCCCTCCAAAATCACGGAGAGCAAAATCAACTGCCAGCTCTTGGTATACCTAGAGGGTCATCAGTTGATCAACGACCGACAGTACGGCTTTCGCCATGGTCGGTCGGCAGGTGATCTTCTGGTATACCCATAGATGCAAGGGGGAAGGGTTGGCAGTTAGCCTGGATATAGCAAAGGCCTTTGATCGTGAATGGCAAAAGGCGCTCCTCTCAAAACTTCCATTATTTGGGGTTCCCGAGAGCTTGTGCAAGTGGACCTCCAGCATCCTCACTGGGCGCAGCAAAAAGATCGTTGTCGACGGATATTGCTCGAACCCGAAGGCCGTGAATGCTGGAGTGCCCCAAGGCTATGTGCTATCTCCTACGCTGTTTCTTCTGCATATCAATGATATGTTGCACACCTCCAACATACATTGCTATGCAGACGAAAGCACTGGTGATGCCGTATACACGGGCCATGCAGGTCTCTCTCGGGAAATCGTCGACCAGTGCCGGGAGAAACTTGTGTCTTCTATCCAGTCCTCTCTCGAGAAGGTCGCGGAATGGTGTTTATTGAACCTTGCCCAATTTAACCCCCAGAAGACTCAAGTTTGCGTGTTGACCACTAAATAAAACCCCATTTGTTGTATCACCGCTCTTCGACAACACTTCCCTTAAAGCCTCGCCTAGTATCGGAATACTCGAAATCTCGAGCGGTTGCCAATTTCGTGGCCATCTGGACGGCAAAGCCAATTCAGCTTTGAAGAAGCTGGGCGTCATCAATAGAGCACGGCAATACTTCAAGCTGGCCCACATTCTAGCGCTCTAGAAAGCGCAGGTCCAGCCACACATGGAGTATTGCTGTCATCTCTGGTCTGGCGCACCCCAGTATCAGCTCGACCGCGTGCACCGCAGAGCAGCTCGAATTGTCGGGGACCCAGTGCTCTGTGAACGGCTGGATCACTTGGCGTTGCGTAGAGACGTCGCTTCATTGTGTGTCTTCTACCGCATTTATCACGGGGAGTGTTCCGCAAAAGCTGTTTAACCTGATTCCTGCCGCTGAATTCCACCTTCGCACGACACGCCACAAGTTGGGATATCATTCCCATCATCTGGATGTGTGGCGGTCCTCCACAGTGCGGTTTTTAAAAAGCTTTCTTCCTCGTACTACAAAGCTGTGGCATGAGCTTCCTTGTGAGGTGTTTTCGGGACGATACGACATGGGTACCTTTAAAAAAGCACGTTCACCTTCCTTAAAGGCCGGCAATGCTCTTGTGATTCCTCTGGTGTTGCAAGAGAATGTGGGCAGCGATGATCACTTAACACCAGATGACCCGTACGCTCCTTTCTCCTCCTATTCCATAAAAAAAATGTATGTTTGGTTGTAACCGACTCGTTTGGGCGCGATTTTTTCTTCAAATTTCGTGAAAAGGGACGGAAATGTGTAACAGGAAACGGAGAAAGTGCTCGCTATTTAATTTGACCAATGAGAGCGCGTGGTGGCTGAGAGATAGCTGTAATATGATACCAACCTTAAAAATCTTAAATTAATAATTAATTACATGAGTAATTCTGTATTTCTCTAATATTTCTAATTTTTTATTATTTACCAAGCTTATTTATTTTAATTTTTTCTTGTGATTTGCAGAGATGGATAAATCCAGAGCAGAATATCTGCGAAATTATCGACAAAAGAGTAGGATAACATTACAGATGTTACACATCTTATTATTTTATTTTTAGTTGTGAAGTTAAATTTGTATTTCATGCTCTTGGGGTGGGTAGACGAGCACCATTTAGTAACAAGTGGTTGTTACTGTTACCGTCGAGGTCGCTCAACTGGTGATATTATAATACAATCACATAAGAAGCGAGTCATTTGCAGTAGGTCTGGAGATTCAACAAGTCTTTAAATTGTGCTATGTCCCGCCTTACCGTGTCATCGGAACTGCTTTTCTATGGGCTTTTTGATACCTTGCAATCAGGTTAGCAGCGTTTATTTGATCAGGGGTATCAACGTCGTAGTCAAAGGTTCAATAGCGTGTTCCGATACACGCTTTGGCGTCGATAATATTATGTGACGTTGAGATCAGTGACAAGTGGTCACTCACAAAGAATGATCAAGCTTTTTTTTTTCAAGCTTAGTGTACACCGAATTGTGAGACAGTATTATCCTACAACTATGAAAGGGACTCACCAGCTACTTTTATTTTGATCGCATACAACGGTGGAAAACTCCGATAATCGACCACTAAGTCTTCTTCTTTGGCTTGGTCATGGTGTATCTATAGATCTTCTCTCTCAAACAAGACATTACAAAGAAATTGTATTCTTGAATAGGCACTTGGAATGACTTGCCAGATTCAGGATACCTAAACCAATAAGTCTTACGGATCTTAAAGCTACCAGCATTAAAGACCCCTCACCTTAAAGAGTGACAACACATCCTGCAGATGTCCATTAAAGTATTAAGCATTTAATTAAAAAAAACTACAATGTGACTTGTGCCAATAATAATATAAATTTTCTAACTTTTGCATTGTTTTCTGAACGTATTTGAAATCCAAGAAGCACAGGGTAGAGGCATCCATAGACACACATTTTCTCAAAGGCTGGCAACGCTTCTGCGATTCCTCTGGTGTTGCAAGAGAATGTGGGTAGCGGTGATCATTTAACATCAGGTGACCCGTACGCTTTTTAGTCCTATTCTTCCATAAAAAAACCAGAACTATTCAATTAACTGTAAAAAGGAGACCACTAATAATAAAATCCACAAAGACGAACGATAAATAATAATATTATGTTTTCAATATTGTATCTGTGGTATGATGTCAATCGTTGAACCCGGATAACCTCACGGTTCTGCGAACATGCTCGTATAAACTAAATTATCAATAACTCTGTTATTAAACTGACAAACATAATTATTATAACTAGCCTCAATGAACGGGTCACCTAGTTAATGTTGACAAGTTGTACCAACAACTAATATATATCGTAATATTATGTAAGTTTTACATATTTTTATATTCTATTTATCTATCCTTTCACCCTTAGTTTTATACTTACTTACTTTACCCTGTGCTTCCCCGGGGCATAAAAAGAATAGGGAAGTCCCAGGCCGAAGGGTGTCGTAAGAGGCGACTTAGGGCATTTACCAGTGGGAGGCTTTTTCGCACAGGATGCCGGCTAGATTATGGGTACAGCAACGGCGCCATTTTCTGCCGTGAAACAATAATGTGTAAGTATTATTGTGTTTCGGTCTGAAGGGCGCCCTAACTAGTTAAATTACTGGGCAAATGAGAATTAACATCTTATGTTGCAAGGTGACGAGTGCAATTTTAGTGCCGCTCAGATTTTTGGGTATATCAAGAATCCTTAGCGGCACTGCATTGAAATGGCCAGGGCGTATCAATTATAATCAGCTGATCATCCTGCTCGTCTCGATGAATCGAACCCGCGCCTCTCGGGTTCTGTCCTGGCGCTCCTACCAAATGAACCAACAACCCGAGTTCCGCATCGTCCATAAATTTTAGTTACGAATTTAATTTGTAAAACAAAGCAGATATTTTTTTTATGTTTACAACAGAAATCGACAAAGGATGCGTTTATCAGTTCGAGCGTGTTTCGTTTTCAATAGAAGAGACATGAGGATCGTCAGCGCTAGACTAAGTTCTATCAAACCATTTGCAGACGTAATCCCAAAGCCACAACTGGTTAAGATTCTCAGAGAGAATCACAGTAAAACGTAAACAAATGGGTGTTAATGAGGAGTTCACGGTCACTACCGTTAATCTGTTTGCTCGGGCGCCATTTGCTAAAACAATACTCGTTGAACAAACATTTCGCCTGCGCATGGATAAGTGATTACACAGCGCGTAAGGATCGCTTTATGTTGCGAGCATTATCATGTCATGTGATATTTTGTTCATGGAAGAGGGGGTCTTCAAATATAAAAAGATTTGAAGATACCCTCTTCCACGAACATAAAATAAACATTCTGTTTGAGGTATGGCCACAGCTTATATGAGGTTATGCGTAATCAACAGTATTTTCTTTTCTCTTTATTTTTGCATACATTGCTCATATAACATGCTCTGATAATGCAAGTGTGAGTAAAAGTGTGAATGTTTATTATTCATTAAGATTATTTTAAACCGACTTCAAAAAGGAGGAGGTTCTCAATTCGATCAGTATTTTTTTATGTATGTACACTGATTACGCTGAGATTTATGAACAGATTTACTTGATTCTTCTTTAGTTTAATGCGGCATAGATGCCATTTGGTCCGATAAAAATTTCATATAGTTTGGCCCAGTAGTTTTCAATCTATAAACATTCATGTTTACGTGGATGATGTAATTTTATTTTGTGTACAGCTTTTTTTGAACTTTTCCTATATGTTGATTATAAAATTAGGATGATTTTGATAGTTTTGTAAATCAAAGACTATTTGAGTACATTTGACTGAAATTAGAACAAAATATATATGTCACAATTTTTTGTTTTTAGAATGAATAAAACGTTGTTTATATGGAAACAGGATCGCAGCTGGCACACTTGATGTGAACATAACACATCATAATATAACATAAGGCGTACCTTAACGTGACACAACCTCGGTTAAATTAACTGCCACCTTGACCTGAAGACGGATTGTTTCGAGTGAGTGTGCCTCTAATTACTCTGACACACACCATTTAATCCAAAGGACAACAAATCAAGTGCAATACTATTGCAACAGAAATGATTCTGGTTATATTAAGTGTTAATGCTATAAAGAAATATTGGTGTTTCCGGGACGATACAACATTCGACCTTCAAAAGAAGCGGGTACACCTTCCTTAAAGGCTGGCAACACTTCTGTGATTCCTCTGGTATTGCAGGAAAATATGGGAGGCGGTGATCACTTAACACCAGGTACGCTCGTTTGTCCTCCTTTTTTTCGTAAAAAATTAAATTCTGCCCAAACGCGGCATAACTGGAAAATCAAACAATATTATTTAAATTTAATTGTAAGGTCGGTATGAACCAGCCCTAACACTGGAAGCTCATATAAGGAGGCGTACAAAGCGTCAGCTAATAACAGAGTAAACACGCGAGGAGAGGTTGGAGGTTGTACGCGGTGATGAAACAAAGAATGTATGGTCATACAAAATAATACCTTCTGTGCTGGGAGCCATTAAGAGCTCGCATAAGCTATGGCAATATAATTAATACATTAACTATATTGGTTTCGTTTATCCAAACGTTATTGCTCTCTATTATGTTCCTTGCGCCTTTTACAATTTATATGCATACTAGCTGCGCCCGTGACATCGTCCGCATGCACGCTATAAAGCAGGAATAATATAGTATTTTTCCTGTACCTTACCTGCATGTAGCGTCATAACGTATATACTTACTACATATCATAATATGTAGTCTATTTTCTATCCTGAACTCTTTTTTATTCGTGCAAAATTAGAATTAAATCTATTCAGGAGTGTTTGCAGATTATTCGGAAAAATCAATAAAATATTTTTTCTGTTCGGTATTGTTTGTGAAACACACAGCCTGTATACTTTTAATGAAATATTCATTGTAAACTTAATACGTTGTTAAGATTTTATTAAATGTAGTGATTCTAATGAAAATAAATTTACTTCTAAGTTATTATTTCAAAATATAAATGAGTCTTTTCGGCAAATTAAAATTTGCGTCTTCAAATAATTTTTTGCCAGAGTCAATTTCGCATTGTTTTGTCTGAAATATATCGTCTGATTTATTTGTGGTTGAGGTGGACTACAAAGCTTACATCCGGGTCATCTGATAGAATGTCTTTCTTTCCTGAAGCACCAGAGGAATCACAAAAGCATTGCCGACCATAATATCATAAAGAGTGATAAACGTACATATAAATTCTATAACACACTGGTACGTGGCGGGTGAGCATCGATACGGAGGCTTTAGATGATTCATTACCAATTAGCAGGGGTGGTCAACCAACAGGCAAAAACCTGAGTGAATACGAGGTCGCTCCAAGTAGTCTGCTTACACCCCCGGAGTGTTGTGAACTTCTGAAAAGAGCTGGGCTGGTGGAAATAACTGGCCAATACTGCACTCAAAATGGATCCAACTGAGTGGTTTAATTGCGGAAACAGGAGCCCCTCTACCAATACCAATTATTATGAATCAAATATAACAATGGAAATATTCTCGCACTCTGTAACTGACAGAGTTATAAAGAAATATGTCTTGACTCTCACTGTGTTGTATGTACATTGTAGAACAAACTACACTTGTTACAGTATTCCAAACACAGCTTTCATATTATTGTATTTCTAAAGTCCATCACTTGGCTGTTTAACATTTAATATAAATAGAAAAAAAAAGTAAATAAAATGTTAATTGACATAAGCAGTCATACTGTGTTATGGATAATCTTTAAAGCGTGGTTTAAGTGCATTTTATTATATTTAAAAGCATTTAATAAAAATAAACTTATAAACTTACATGATTTACACAAATTGTACATGCTTTTAACCAGTGTGTGTTGCCAGTGATGACTTACGGTACGCATACGTGGTTGCTACTATGGGCCAGATAAGAAAACTTATGGTCGCTCAGAGGGCAATGGAGAGGGCTATGCTCCCTGAGAGATTGAATCAGAAATGAGGAGATACGTAAGAGAACTAAAGTCACCAACATAGCCCAAATGATTGCGAAACTGAAGGGGCAGTGGGTAGGGTACATCGCTCGACGGACAAATGACGTGGGACGGTAAAGTCCTAGATTGGCGACCACGTATCGGAAGACACAGTGTTGGTAGGCCCCCCACAAGATGGACCGACCATCTGGTCAAAATCACCGGAGTATGTTGGATAAGGGTAGCGCAGGACCAATCGTCGTGGAGATCTTTGGGGAGGCCTTTTTCCAACAGTCGACGTCTTCCGGCTGATATACGATGATGTTTTGCACAGGATTCTAGCTAGTTGGGTACTACAGTACTTTTACATTATTATTTACATATTACGAATTGTTTTGAATGGCGTCGTAGCTATAAAGTAACTGGGATAGTTAGACTTAACATCTTATGTCTCATGACTCCTAAGAATTTCGAATGAATCAAGACCGCTCAGCGGTACATTGTAATAGCGAGTACTTGTAGCTTACAAACACGCCTCTGTTCAGCTCATCACTTCGAATAAAAACGGGAAGATGCCCAATACAATACTGGACATTACGGTAAACTACTTAATACCACCCGCATCACGTTGACGTCTGGCACTCCACAACCGTGCGTTTTGAAACAAAATTTCTTGCCTCGCACAGCCACTTTGTGGAATCAATAACCGGATGCTGCTTTCCCGAACCGATACGATTTAGGGACCTTCAAGAAAAGAGCATACTCTGTTAGGGATATCCATGGGCGGTTGCGCCACCACTCCCCATCACATGAGCTTCATGCCCGTTTGCCCCCTCTTATATAAAATAGCAATAGCACTTTAAAAAAAATAACAAATATATTTTCTTTGATAAACGCGAGTGTTACACATTTAAATAAAACACTTTTAAAGGATTAAAACGCGTGTATTTGTATCGGTTTTACATTAGGTGTTTGCGTAAAAGTTACATTTTTATTTTAGTTAACCCGGCGTTTCAAGACCTTTCCAGATCTCGTTTTCAGGGGGACTGCAGATGTAGTGAGCCAATGATAGTATTTGTCATAGTTGTCATTATGAAGTTTAGCGCCATTTATTTCCTCGAAGGTGGTATTTGCTGTACATAGATGGTTTGAAAACGAGATCTGGAAAGGTCTTGAAACGTCGGGTTAACTAAAATAAAAATGTAACTGTTACGCAAACACCTAATGTAAAACCGTTACAATTACACGCGTTTTAATCCTTTAAAAGTGTTTTATTTAAATAACAAATATAATTAAATAAGTAGTGAAAGTATACACCAGCGTGTTGTATATCATAGTGCTAGGAAAAAAAAAGAAGAATGGTGGAAGTTAGGATAGCTACCGTTAATATTAATTAAAATAACTATTACCGCGCCTTTATTGAAAGTTACGAGGTGGCTGGTAAAGTGAGAATGTTATAATAATATTCGCAATAGTTCGCCCTCCCACCACAGAGGGAGGGGTGCAGCACGCGATCTGCCGAGAGTAAAGTGCCACTGGTTTAACTTATCATATTTCTGCATGGACGTTTGATAAGGGCTGTCAAGGGAGTCTGCAAGCTAATTCACTTGTAACTTTTATCAAAAAATAATAAAAAAAAGTGTGTAATGCAACTCACATGTGGTAGAAGTGAAACATTCAAAAATTTTGTGTATAATAATTTTAAGATGTGCATTGTGCATGAACCTCTAAATTGCATATGAAGTCATGGTACATGTTGCTAGGATGACACATGATTTCAACCATGTCTATGAAAGACATTACTATCACCGCTACAATATTTATGTTCTCCTGGTGTCGTAATATGTCATGCGCACGACGTCAGAATATATTAAGGTATACTCGCGTCATATATAAGACAATCTCTTCTTCAACTCTCTCAACTCATTCTCTCGCCTGCTGAAACCCAAACCATTTACCTGTTTTTGTCTATATCTTCTCGCTTTTTCGTTTCAAATCACAACTATATATTCTAAAAAAGTTTCACTTAAATAAGTTATAAAATCAACGTCAAATATAACATATTTGAAAATACTTAATTCTGTTCACAAATATCCCACATAAAAATCATATAACCCATACTATATAAAAATATTCCGACGAATCGAGAATCTCCTACTCATTTGAAGTTAGTTGTTAAATACATTACATATCCGACTTTTTATATATATAATATCAACCATATTACTCATTAAATTCATCTTATAATGAGTGTAATAGGCATACTAATTATTTACTTCATAGTGTGATTTACTGAACTTAATATCATTGCATGTGGCGACGTATCGCCGAGGCGGGCGATGGCTGGTCCATTCGTCGTGCCTGTGAGCGGGCTTCACTTTTCGTGGCTATATAAATGTATCTATAGGTTTATACTTACATCTTCATAATGTTATTTTATTTATTTATTGAATTCCGGTGTGTTCCTAAAAATGAAAAGACGCTTTATTCATTTAGCATGTGACAAGTTGTTCAATTCATTCTATTGATCCAAATTAAAAGCTTTTAGATGGAGTAGATTTATGGGCATGGCTGGATTAGCCCTGGATTTGCCGCATCGGCGTATTTTAATAAAAGGAGGCCCGTGTTTCAAACTGTGTTGAGGATAGAAAAATCATTTATAAGTGATGTTGAAATTATTTTTATATATATTATATACATACAAACTATCTGTTCTACATGAATTGCTGTGATATATTTATTAAAACACAAATTTATTATAATTTTTCTTTTGATATCGAACATCTCCGTAAGAAATCGATATCAAAAACCGACATAAGTATATCAAAGATTGTTGTGGATGATAATAACAGCTTCATAGGAAATTATGAATATTCGTTTATAACTTTGCTTTATCTATTATTATTTAATTTTATACAGTTCTTATTACAAGATAGGTATGCTTTAAAGTTAGATAAATATTGTTTAAGTGTCAGTCTTAGTTCTATTTCATTAATTATTAACATTAAATAAATTTACATAGCAGACGGTAATCACTAGTTGGCTCTGCACAGGGTTTCCTAGTGAGCCATCCAAAGGAATTTAATTTAAACGTGCCTTTTTGTTTCTGTTTTTGAGATTTAGATTGTAAATTTATATTAGGCATGTAGAACAATTTATTTAATTATAATAAATATATACAGACTCATATTTTTACACTCTACAATTCATAAGCCGTGACAGCCCTGCGCATACCAGGCGACAGTATCGGGTGTCGAGCGCACGTCACTACGGACTGGCTCGCAGTAATGAGAAGTGACAGAGTTTGCGCAGCTGTGACCGACGCACAGTAAACAGTGGTTATACACCTTAGTAGTTCAATATAAATAGAAGTTTTTTTTACATCATATGAAATATTTCTGTATAGAGTTCACTAATAAATAGTCTCCCTTTGTCATAGAGAATACTTTCCCAATTGCCACAGCCTGTATTGACATATTTGGCGTCATAAATACAACTGAAAACAAATTTTTAGTTTCTTGCGCCCATTCTTCTCAGGTCTGAGGCAGTCTCTTTCGAATGGGTGGTAGTTTTTGACGTTCAATAAGTGATTTTAAATCGTATTTTGAATAAAAATATTTGAATTTGAATTGATGAAAGATTCGGGACTCGAACCCGCGACCTCTCGCGTTCCGTGCGAGCGATCTTTATAACTGAGCGAACCGTTCGAGTGACGTATCGTCATGAAATCTTGTATGCTTTGTTAAACTCTCAGCTTGTGGCTTCATCTACAGGATCTACTTTACAGTTGATAACCTGCTCAACTCCAATATTTGCATTGTAGGTAATTGACTTGAGATGTCACTCTTTCATATCGAAACAATTTGTTATGTTTTTTAAAGTGATAACCCTCGATTTGTTCCTGTTTCGCCCCGGGTTTTCGTCCCATATTCCTGTTTCGTCCCACGTTGTTTCTTAATCCTGTTTCGTCCCACTTTTTAAAATGTTATTTTAGTACAGCCAGAAAAAAATGTGAATTACAACAATATTCTAGATATATATATAAGAGCGATAGTTTACCCGAGACCAAACGATGGCAGGAAAGGAGTTCAGAAACCTATTACAGGATATTATGTTCTTGCAGATTGCGGCACAGCTATCTTAGTTTGTCTCAAAAGTAGAACGATAAAACCTCACATCTGGGATGAATTACACAAATAAAACTAAAAACAAAATTTTATGAACGATGCGGGACTCGAACCCGCGAACGTATGGTTTACCCAGTAAGGGAAGATACCTTACTTTAAGCCTATCTGTAACTATATATGACCTCTTCTTTTCTTTTTTTCTTAATTCTTATAATTGGCTTATACAATGAAGAGCGGCTCGAATGATGAGTGATCAATACGTCAAACACGTACACACATACAACACACACTCTAAATGATATATAACATAGTTATTGTTGCCATCATTAGTTGCATCACCACCTTTTAATGTTCGACAATAACTTAAAATATGTTGATGTTTGTATTCTTTGGCATTTTATATTGTACAACTCGGAAGGGACTGCCTATGTCACGGGCTACCCTAGTATAGGGATCGAGGGTAATTTTAAGCAAAATTGTATTTTCTTTTTGCAACAATTTTTACTTTATCATTACTATCTTCATCGACTTGAATCTTTGAAGTGGCGTGGGGCCTCTCTTCTTCTGCATTAGTGCTAGTTAGTTCTAAAGGTTAGCACATTATTTGAAAATTCGAGATTCGAACCGTACCAGTTCTCGCATTCCACAGCCACGTGTTGGAACTTTTCCCTCTTCAGCTAATTTGTGGAATCATTTCCCAGCTAATTTGCCTAAAGAAGCCTTACTTCAAAAATTCTCTCCGTGTATTAGTATAGATTAACAATTTTTTTAAATAAGGGACGAGACGAGCAGGACGTTCAGCTGATGGTAATTGATACGCCCTGCCCATAACAATGCAGTGCCGCTCAGGATTCTTAAAAGACCCGAAATTTCTTAGCGACACTACAATTGCGCTCGTTACCTTGAGACATAAGATGTTAAGTCTCATTTGCCCAGTAATTTAACTAGCTACGGCGCCGCTCAGACCGAAACACAGTAATGTTTATACATTACTGCTTCACGGCAGAAATAGGCGCCGTTGTGGCACATCCTCGCTCCTTTGCACAGGATGCCGGCATAATCTAGCCGGCATCCTGTGCAAAGGAGCCTCCCACTGGTTTATATAAATGATGTTAATGTGCCCACGCAATGTGGGCACCTGTCTCTGTAATTGATATATTATTAACACAATGTTATCTTTATACTTAGACGTTATTACAATTAATTATGAATTCCACAATCATGAACTAGTTAGGTATCTCAGGACAAAAACATTGTAGCCGATGGTTGTATGTATTAAAAAAGGTTTAGGAATGTTTTTAATACTCTGACGGCTGGATTATCTAACTGGACTAAAGGCAGTTCCCAATATCCAGTCTTTCTCTTACTTGAGATAATAATCTTAACTATCGATGACTTTTCTGTCCCAATAAACTTATCGTCGGTAACTCATCCGTTGCTGCTTGTCAATGGGAGGACGTATAGCTTACCAGCGATAGAAGTTTGTATGGAAATTGCAATTCACGCGTCCCAATACAAGTCGATAAGAATGACTTATCGGGTATACCCGATAAGTCATGTAGCCGTAACGTAACGTAATATATTACGTTACGTTACGGCTTTCCCAAAATAAGACGCACAAATATCTCTCGTCTAGCCAACTATGGTTCACCAAACAACGAGCTTTCACTGTGTCTTAAAATTTAAAAAAGATATTACTTGTAATCTGTAAACAAACCTATTAGGTTACTGCCTATTAAAACATTTCGACTCAAGCTTACAGAAATTAAATTTGAACCCGCGACCTCTCACGATGCGTGTAAGCGCTTCCACTGCTCCAACCGTTCCATTGACGTCACGTTCATAAATCTTGATATGTCTTGTTCAACTCTCAGGTTGTGGCTCCATCTAGATCCTCTACTGTACAGTTGATAACCTCCTGAACCCCAATATTTGCATATAAGGAAATTGACTTGCGATGTCCCTCTTTCAAATCTAAAGTTACGCCCTGTACTTTTCCCGGGGCGTAAAAAGAATAGGGGAGTCCCAGGCCCATGGGTGTCGTAAGAGGCGACTAAGGGATTTTTAGAAGTGGGAGAGTCACGCTGCCGTCTTTTGACGTCAGCACAATCGGGCCAGACTCGTCCGGGTTAATTACCACACTCGCACAGAATACCGGCGTGAAGTAGCGGCCCAGTGCGGAGCGCTATGTTTCGCATAGGTTAGTGTCGAGGACCGGTGGCCATTGTACTTGCACAGATCCCCTCCGCTGAAATCGTAGTCTTGGGTGATTTCAACGGGCACAATGCCGAATGGCTTGGATCACGTACCACAGACTACGCAGGGCGATCTGTGCATAATTTTGCATTGGCGTTTGGTCTGTCCCAATTGGTTGAGTCGCCAACGCGGCTCCCGGATGTGGATAGCCACATGCCGTCCTTATTGGATCTTCTGCTGACTACACATCCCGATGGTTACCAGGTCTTTGTCGACGCCCCTCTCGGAACGTCCGACAATTGCCTGGTCAGGAGTGTAGTGCCTATCCGACGCCAACGTCGCAGACCACCAGCGACCCGCCGCGTTTGGCACTACAAGTCAGCAGATTGGGATAGGATGCGTTCCTTTTTTGCATCCTACCCTTGGAGCAGGGTTTGTTTCCCTTCGGATGATCCTAGTGCCTGCGCCGTTGCAGTAGCCGATGTGATACTACAGGGTATGGATATTTTTATACCAAACTCTGTAGTACCCATCGGTGACAGATCATAGCCCTGGTTCGATGCGTCAGTTAAAGCAGCATCTGACTGCAAAAAACAGGCGTATCGAGCTTGGGTTTCGGCGCTGGGCACAAAGGATCCGAACTGCATAGTTCTTAAGAGGAAATACAACCGTGCCTCCAGATTTTTTAAGCGGCAAATCACCCGTGCAAAATCAAAACACGTCGTCAAAATCGGCGAGCAGCTTTCCAGTTACCCGACCGGAACACGCAAGTTCTGGTCGTTGTCGAAAGCTGCTCTTGGTAACTTCAGCCAGCCGTCCATGCCACCGTTGCACATGAGGAATGACACCCTGGCCCATACGGCAAAAGAGAAAGCCGATCTCTTGTGCACTCTTTTCGCCTCCAACTCGACTCTTGACGACAACGGAAAAACACCACCATCCCGCAGTGTCAGAGCTCTATGCCTGAAGTACAGTTCAGACAGAAAACTGTTAGGCGAGCTCTGTTTTCGTTGGACGTCAGGAAGTCGAGCGGGCCGGATGGCATTTCTCCAATCGTGCTTAGAACGTGTGCCCCTGAGTTGACGCCGGTGCTAACGCGTTTATTCCGGCACTCTTATTCTAAAGGCGTAGTCCCTGACTCATGGAAGTCAGCCCTTGTCCATCCGATCCAAAAAAAAGGAGACAGTTCGGATCCGGCAAACTACAGGCCTATTGCTATTACCTCCCTGCTCTCCAAAATCATGGAGAGCATAATTAGCCGTCAGCTCTTGGTATACCTAGAGGGTCACCAGTTGATCAACGACCGACAATACTGGTTTCGCCATGGTCGGTCGGCAGGTGATCTTCTGGTATACCTGACACATAGATGGGCTGCGGCTATTGAAAGCAAGGGGGAAGGCCTGGCAGTTAGCCTGGATATAGCGAAGGCCTTTGATCGTGTATGGCACAAGGCGCTCCTCTCCAAACTTCCATCATTTGGGCTTCCCGATAGTGGCTGCAGACTGCAATGCACATCATCCGCTCTGGGGCATGCAAACAACCAACAAAAGGGGTAAGCAACTCACTGAATACCTTTTTTCTACTAACCTTAATATCTTGAATGTAGGTTCAGAACCCACCTTTGTAAATAGAAGGAGCAAAACAATTATAGACATCACCTTAGCAACAGAGGGAGTGTCTGATTATATATCCAATTGGCATGTGTCGAAAGAAGCATCCTGCTCAGACCACAAATGGATACTTTTTAACATGGAGGTAAACATCACTACACCGCCTCCCAAGAGGAAACCCCGCAGAACGAATCTTACTCAGTACAAGTCGCTGATGGAATCGCGTCTAAAGGACGAAACACTCCCAGCCAGGATAATCGGAGTAGACAACATCGAAAACCAAATAGAAAAAATATACGAATTCATGACTGCCAGTTATCATGCTACATGTCCCCTCACCAGCCCTCAATCAGACAGACCAAGACCCCAGACCTGGTGGGGACCTGAATTAGAAAGGCTCAGGAAAAAAGTGAGGAGACATCTGAACCGCGCAATGAACACAGGCGATCAATACGACTGGGACATCTACAAAGAGTGTAAGTCTGAATACAAGAAACGCATCAGATACAGAAGATCAGAAGGCTGGCATAAATTTTGCAGCAGCATCCAATGCCATAACCAGGCCAACAGGGCAAGGAAATTAATCTCTAACCAACCCAGGCAAATCCTTGGATCCCTGCTGAAACCTGACGGTACATTTACCAACTCACCAGAGGAAACAGAGCGAGTCCTGACGGAAACTCACTTTCCAGGATGCAAAATAATGCAGCATATCGAGTGGGTAAATGAAAACATAACCGCTGAGGAAGCTGACTGGCAACAAGCACACAAGTTGGTGACAACCGATAAAATAAAGTGGGCTATAAATTCCTTTCACCCCTTTAAGTCAGCAGGACCTGATGGGATCTTTCCCGCCTTGTTGCAATGGGGAGGAGAAGGTCTCCACAACCGGCTGATCAACATTTTCAGGGCGTGTCTAGCGCATAGATACATCCCTAGGATATGGAGGGAAGTTAAAGTGATCTTCATACCTAAACCAGGTAAAAGTGACTATTCAAACGCTAAATCTTACAGACCCATAAGCCTTACCTCTTTTACCCTAAAGACCCTAGAAAGGTTGTGTGAAAGAGAACTGAGGGAGAATTACCTTAAGAACATACCCCTACACCCCAACCAACACGCATACAGTCAGGGTAAAAGCACCGAATCTGCACTCCACGCTGTAGTGAACGTTATAGAGGGCGCACTTTCGGAAAAAACCTTTTGTCTAGGAACTTTCGTGGACATTGAAGGAGCCTTCGATAAGACAAAATTTACAAAAATAAAAGAAGCATTACACCGCCATGGAGTATGTACAACTCTGTCATCATGGATTGAAAACATGCTCAAACACAGAGTGATTTTACTAAATGAAAGTGAGACACAGAAAGCATTTGTAGCTAAAGGCTGCCCCCAAGGAGGAGTTATCTCACCTCTTTTATGGAACTTGGTAGTAAATGATCTAATTACCACTCTAAACGAAAATCACTACTTTACGGTAGGCTACGCAGACGACCTAACTATATTAATAAGCGGAAAGTTTGCCAGTACTATATGTGAAGTAACAAATGCAGCATTGAAAATCGTGGAAAGATGGTGCATAGATAACGACCTATCAGTCAACCCACATAAAACAGAATTGGTATTGTTCACAAACAAAAGAGTCCTGGGTAACTATAAACTGCCAAAACTGTTTAACACCGAACTCCAACTAAACAGCGAAGTGAAATACTTAGGAGTTATACTTGACAGCAAGTTAAACTGGGCGGCCCACTTGGAAACAAAAATAAATACAGCTACCGTAACCTTCTGGCAATGCCGTAGAATGTTGGGAAAGACATGGGGACTTGCCCCGAACATCGTACTATGGCTCTACACAGCTGTGATACGACCTATGATATGTTACGGCGCAGTTGTATGGTGGCCACGCACCAAGCTGATCACTACTTGTAATAAACTGCAACGATTCCAAAGACTAGCGTGTATGGCTATCACAGGATGTATGCGAACTACACCTACCGCGGCTGTAGAAGCTATGCTGAATCTTCCGGCACTACACCTCTATATAAAACAAGAGGAGGCCTGCGCCGCAGTAAGGTTGAAGACATTAAATCTTTGGAAAACCACTCAATCCCCACACCCAGAGGTTCTAAATGAGGTGATTGAAAAGGAGCCTCTGCTGTTGGCAGTAAGTGATAGATCTCCAAAGGAATACATATTCGATAAGAGATACAAAATACAGCTGCATGAAGAACTGAAAGAGGACCTCAGTATAAAAAACCTCAGGATTTTCACAGATGGCTCAAAGACAAGGTCGGGCACGGGATACGGAGTGTTCTCGGATGACCTAAATATAAGAATAGCTGCATCACTAGGAGCTCATAACACTGTCTTCCAAGCAGAATGTATGGGTATCATAGAAGCAGTCACTGCTACTTTGACTCGAAAGGTAAAAGACTACTCCATCCGCATCCTCTCAGATAGCAAATCAGTACTACAAGCCCTACAAAGCCACACTATCACCTCTAAGCTAATATACAACTGTCACCAATGTCTGAGGGAGTTATGCGAAAATAACAAACAAGTAACTCTTCAATGGATAAAGGGACACAGTAACTCACGAGGGAATGATGCCGCTGATGAATTGGCCAGGAGAGGCTCAGCGATGACAGCAAAAGGACCAGAACCAACTATCCCTCTCCCGCCTAGCTGGCCTACGAAGGTAATACGCCAACACACCAAGGAATTACATAATAAGTACTGGATGAACGTAAGTGGGTGTAGACAAGCAAAAGAAGCTCTACCACAAATAGACCCCAAGCTCTCTCGCAAGCTAGTAAAACTTCCACGACCTAGGTTACGGAAAATAACTCATGTACTAACGGGTCACGGCCCTTTTAACAAGCATCTGTTTAATATAGGTGTCACCGACAGCCCACTGTGCAGAGCCTGCACGGAGGCGGACGAAACGGCCGCACACGTCATTTTGGAGTGTAGGAGTGTGGCCTCATACCGGGCCAAACACCTGGGGTCACCGAGGACTCTCCCCGAGGTCATGGGTGACATCAGAGGTTTGATACATTACCTTGAGGAACTAGGGTGGCAGGATTAGCCGCCCTCCTCACCACGCAAAATAGGCGCGCTGTAGTCGTCGAGTTGCGGATAATAGCCCGTGATAACCTATAACCTATAACCTAACCTTGGGCTTCCCGAGAGCTTGTGCAAGTGGACCTCCAGCTTCCTCACTGGGCGTAGCATACAGGTCGTTGTCGACGGATATTGCTCGAACCCGAAGCCCGTGAATGCTGGAGTGCCCCAAGGCTGTGTGCTGTCTCCCACGCTGTTTCTTCTGCATATCAATGATATGTTGGACACCTCCAACATTCATTGCTATGCAGACGACAGCACTGGTGATGCCATATACACGGGCCATGCAGGTCTCTCTCGGGAAATCGTCGACCAGTGCCGGGAGAAACTTGTGTCTTCTATCGAGTCCTCTCTTGAGAAGGTCGCGGAATGGGGAAAATTGAACCTTGTCCAATTTAACCCCCAGAAGACTCAAGTTTGCGCGTTTACCACTAAAAAACCCCATTTGTCGTATCACCGCTCTTCGACAATACTTCCCTCAAAGCCTCGCCTAGTATCGGAATACTGGGTCTCGAAATCTCGAGCGATTGCCAATTTCGTGGTCATCTGGAAGGCAAAGCCAAATTGGCTTCAAAGAAACTGGGCGTCATTAATAGAGCACGGCAATACTTCAAGCCGGCCCACATACTAGCGCTCTACAAAGCGCAGGTCCGGCCACACATGGAGTATTGCTGTCATCTCTGGTCTGGCACACCCCAGTATCAGCTCGATCCATTTGACCGCGTGCAACGCAGAGCAGCTCGAATTGTCGGGGACCCAGTGCTCTGTGAACGGCTGGATTACTTGGCGTTGCGTAGAGACGTCGCTTCATTGTGTGTCTTCTACCGCATTTATCACGGGGAGTTTTCCGAAGAGCTGTTTAACCTGATTCCTGCCACCCAATTCCACCTTCGCACGACACGCCACAAGTTAGGATATCATCCTCACCATCTGGATGTGTGGCGGTCCTCCACAGTGCGGTTTTCAAGGAGCTTTCTTCCACGTACTACAAAGCTGTGGAATGAGCTTCCTTGTGCGGTGTTTCCGGGACGATACGACATGGGTACCTTCAAAAAAAGCGCGTACACCTTCCTTAAAGGCCGGCAACGCTCCTGTGATTCCTCTGGTGTTGCAAGAGATTGTGGGCGGCGGTGATCACTTAACAACAGGTGACCCGTACGCTCGTTTGTCCTCCTATTCCATAAAAAAAAAAACGTTTACTACGTTTCAAGTCTCGCATCATTCATAAATTTTGTTTACAAATAATTTTGTGTAATTAGTTCCAGAAATGAGGGTTATCACTTTAAGAAAATTACAAATTGTTAAGTTTACAGAGCAACGGAGAGTCGATCTAAGAAATTAATATCTTATATAACAGTTGATTAGACTAAAATAGCATACTAACAACAACATTATTGAATTAATTACTGAGCAGGTAACTGTCAGAAGATGGTATCCCACACCGAGTGGGCGAGATACATCGGCCGCGCACCGCAGACAATGCATTATGATAATCAAAACATACTTTCTTGAACAATCCACCTTCCTACACAAATATTGTTTTAACATTTCTGTTTGTTTATAGCCTATAAAATAATGCAAATCACGCAACACGTATTTTCAATAAATCAAAAATCTACACATACTCCGGCTGATGTCTGGTGACGAACATAAAAGCTTTGATATTTCAAAGGTGTTTCATCGTATTTAGCATTTAACTCTTAAGTAAAATATTAGATTCAAATTTTTTGTAATATCACAATACCGGAATACCCCAGTGTTGGTAGGCCCCCCACAAGAAGGACCGAGGTTCTGGTCAGGATAGCCGGAATTGGTTGAATGAGGACAGCGCAGGACCTATCGTCATGGCGATCTACAGGGGAGGCCTTTGTCCAGTAGTGGGCATCTTCCAGCTGATACGTTGACGATGATACTAATATTTAACTTGATTCTTTGGCTTTGACGAAAGGGGGGTTCACTCTGCATCTTGTCTAAATAATATAAAATCTCTAAGAAAATAAGTGATGTTATGTGGTGTAGATTATATGAAATAAATAAATAAAAAAAAAAATCTACCCCATATATCACGGGAAGTGCTCAGAGGAGTTTGGGTTAGTACTGACACTCGTATTCCACTAACAGACGTCACAATGCGAAAATTACCTGCGTCATGTTGACGACTGTCATTAAAACCGCGCGTTTTGCCAGAAACTTCTTCTTGTTTCGCACAGCTACTTTATAGAATCAATTACCGGCTGCTGTTTTCACAGATCTTCAAACATATAGAATTCTGCCAGCTTAAAGGGTGGTAACGCATCTCTTGACCCCTGGTGTTTCAGATGTCCACGGACGGTTGGCTCACATCATATCATCACGTGTGCCTCTTGCCCGTTTGCCTCCTCTTATAAAAAATTGCGACATGTAAGTAATAGATAATTTATATTGATACAAATTTAAGGAAATTAAGTAGCCCATAATACAATTAAGAAAAGCCAGTAAAGAAATTTTAATCAGAATTATAATACTATTAGCTGACCCGGCAAACGTTGTTTAGCCATATAAAGTATAATTCACGCGATAGTTTTATAAATAATAGCCTATGTGTTATTCTGGTGTGTAAGCTATATTATTATAAAGTTTCATCAAAATCCATTCAGTTGTTTATGCGTTAAAGAAGTTCAAACATACATCCAGACTTACAAACTTTCACATTTATAATATTAATAGGATTGATTATACTATATAAGTATTTTTTTTAAGTCTAGAGACATCATCAGATTATAAGCAAGGATCATTGGTATTTTAACGTTAAAATACAGTTTAAGGCTAGATTGATTTCGATCTATCTTAAGCAGACATGTTGTTCTATGAAAAGTTTTACTTGAAAGTTGAAATTCGCAATTTCTGGTTTAACGGGTGTAGAAGACAAGAAAAACTATGATAGGCAAACGGTCTTACCATTTGTTCTAACGACTCATATAGTTCAGTGGTTAGTGACCTGTACTACTGAGCTTAGGAACTTCTAATTCTGGTATGTGCAATAATAATAATTTAATAATAAAATAATCGAAATAAAAACTATCCTATCGCTCAAGTTGGATCAAATTCAGTGTGCATAATTTGATTAAAATCGGTTCATTTGCTTAGGAAATCATCGCGGACAAACAAAGTGACACGAAATATAATACTATAAAAAATGGCAGTTGTAGAAACTGCCGATAGAAGTAAAAACTTAGAACATTTAGTATTAAAATTTGAAATTTCATTATGTTAATACATAATTAAATTATTAATTTTATCAATTTATTTTTGATAATTATTTTCAATAATATATTAAATAAACATAAACACAATTCCAATACTGCACAGTATATACACATTGAAAATTTCACCTAATCCATTCAATTTCACGTATAAGATAAGAATATCCGGACGACCGAGCCTTGCTCGGATTTTTAAGAATGTACAAAACTTGAACAAAAAAAAAACTAATAGGACATCTGGATTCGAAACGGGGTCTTCTGCTTTCCGGATCACCCAATGTCCCATCTGAGCTATAATAGTCTTGTATATAGTGGCGAAATTTACCTTTGTATTCTAATGTTATTGTAGCTGTTTCTCATTCAAACATGGATAAAACCATTTTTTTTAATTGAAACCTAGCTAGATCGATTTATCACCCCCGAAATCCCCTGCATACTTAATTTTATGAAAATCGTTGGAGCCGTTTCCGAGATTCAGATTATATATATATACAAGAATTGCTCGTTTAAAGATATAAGATATACACAACACTAATGTTGCATAATACGTCAGCTCTATAGCTACAGATTTCACCCTATTTATAAATGTCTAACTATTATATATATTGGTATATATTTTTTAATTATTTATTTATCACGTGCGCCTCTCATGAGCATGTCCGTAAATAATTGTGAAGTTATAATAGACTGTCTTAGCCTGTTATTTTTTTCTGGGTGAAACAGTTTACACACCACTACCAATAATGTTAACAAAATATAAACGAAGCAGAAATACAATTGGCATTCAAACACGCGAGTCTTAGATAGAACATGCGCTGAATAACTTCACACGCCACAGACTCGCCAAGTTTTCGAGTATTTTTCTGCGAAATGTGCCCAATGTTCAGCTGTCAGTGAAATACTCCGTTAGTTAATAGGGTTCCGTAGCGGAGTGGCAAAAAACGGAAGCCTTATGTATTCGTCTTGTGTCTGTCATGATGAACATTACCAGGCAAACATCCACCGAAAATTTGTTTGAACGAGATCTATTAAGTAGTTTTTCTTAATACGTCATAAATAACTTAATTAAAAAAAAATCCACTATTATTAAGACATCGATCAAAGTTACAACGAACTACAAGAACTTTAATACTATGTTACCTGCTGCTACGGAACCCTTCATGGGCTTTTTTAGATAATAATATATATGGTGATAATTTTTCGCTATGAGAATCTAAATTCAAAAAGTCCTCTAATATGCGGAATGTACAAATGATTTAAGTTTTCTTTAGTGTTAATTCTGCCAATATTTGTTTTTAAAACAATTCGACACGTGTTTCGCCTCTACACGAGGCATCCTCAGGACGTGTTGTCTCGCCAAAATCTGGCAAGAGACTGAAACTTTTTTTGAGTCTGTTGCCAGATTATGGATTTCCGCAAAGTAACGCCTAATTCAATAATTTTTTTTTTATCCGGAATGTTGCAAGCATAATAGAAACGTAATGTATGGATCTACATATAAGTGATAGTATTTTTATTAACTTCTTACGTTATTTCTTCTATTTTAATTTCTATCGTTTCTTGCAACTTCTGCGAAGTGGTGGCAAATGGGTAAAATTTGCAAATAATAAAAAAATGGCAGTTGTAGAGACTGTCGATAGAAGCGAAAACTTAGAACCTTTACTATTAAAATTTTAAATTTAATAATATTTAAAAACAATTCAATTATTAATTTCAATTTATTTTTAAAACTTATTTTCAATTATATTAAAAATCAAACAAAAGCACTATTTTAACAATGCACAGTAAAATATACACATTGAACTTTTCACTAAATCCATTCGATTTCACTTATGAGATATACACAATACGTCAGTTGTATAGCTACAGATATACTGCTTTAAGCATTGCAGTGCCATGAACTCACGAGATTTCAATTAGCTATATATTTATTTATCGTGTGCGTCAGTTCTGAGCATGTCTGTAACGCGAACCCATAAGATTTTCTCCTATCAAAAAGTGCAGAGCACGACTAAAGAATTTTTCATTTAAAAAAAATCGGGTCATAATTGCACTAAGACTAAGTACGACAAGTAAAAACAGTAACAGTAGCAAAAGTATTAACTGTAGCGCAACTAACAAACCTTCACCATAAGATAGAGATAGGGATGATTTTACCTGTTCTGTGGTTCCATGTATAAAGATCTTACAGAAAGTGACAAATTGAGTCATTAAACAATAATAAAAACACGATGTAATGTTATTGTGTTACGATCTTGATATAGTTCCCGTCGCAACGACAAACAAACAAGCATTACCGGGATATTTATGTGTTGAATGTATCTTATGTGGGAGCTATAAAGTAGCGTAAAATGTATAAAGGAATTCTTGTTCTGTGTTGAGGTCACAGACTTAGAATATATTAGCATTTAGACGACCTGACAACCCAATGATAATGTGTGACCAATATTGATTTATCAATATGTGCGTTAGTTAGTTTGATATTCAAAGTACTAACTAACTAGACTTGTCGATCAAAGTCATTACAGCTGAAATAGATTCCCTTACCTTTTCTATCTTGCTGTAGATGATAAAGAGCAAGATATACTTAGTCTGGCCATAAATACTGTTACAATTAAAATTAGCAAAATATTACATTTGAATTTGGAATCTGTCATTTTTATATAATTGTACATTGATTTTCTCATTTTGGCGCCAATATATTGCACAATATTTTGCGATATTAAAATGTGGAGTGGGGTGATAAAGAGAACTGAACCAAAGTGGGTATGGATCCAAATGCAACTTTTAAAACTCTCCATACGCTTGGTATTAGTAAAGTGTTTGTGTACCGGGCTACTAATAGGTACAATGAGACCTCCTTTGTTTGTGACAGAAATAGATCTGGCCGTCTACGTAGTGTTCGTACGAAAAATGTGGTCAAAGCAGTAAGGGAAAGAATTCGAAGAAATCCTGTCCGAAAGCAAAAGTTTCATCACGGGAGATGGAGATAGCACCTAGAAACATGAGGCGTATTTAAAAGAAGTCTACGGACTTGAAGCCTATAAGAGACGATTTCTTAACTGATAATTTAAAAAAGAGGGTGGTAAAATTTAAATTTCATTTTTTATTTGTTTCAATATTTAGGTTTACATATATATATATATATATATTAATAGTTATTATGTAGTTGTTCAACTATTTGTAGAGCCATAAAATAGTTATCGATATCCCACACAACAAAACACAATCGGCCTTACAAATAAACTTGGTATAAACTTATACCTGAGAATAAACCAAGAATATGTATAATGGACATTTTGCTTTTGATTGGTTTATTCGGACGTATAAAGTTTCCCGCGTTTATTTGCAAGGCTGCTTGACATTCGGAAAACTTCAAAACTATCATTGTATTGACAGTGCTGTCAGCGATATAGTCAATATTTTGCATATTGTTGGTGCTCAGTTCGTTCTATCTTTTCTTCTTCTTTATACCAAGTATATTTAAAGTTTTATGTTATATGTTTTTATTTGAAATAATAAATTTTGAGTTTGAACCACAGAGCTATTTTAGTAACAGAGCATACAGCTTCGCGCCAACCATCGACAGTAGAAGCTTCACCAACTTTTTTCGATTATAGCATACATAGTCATTGAGGAAGCTGTGGTATTCGCAACTGAAATACCATAATGTTGGTATCGATGTTTAGTAGGGGTTATGCAGTCTCATATGTTTTTTTTTATATTTTTGTTTATGATTTACTTGTTAATTGTGTAACTTGTATAACTGTTCTACTAGGGTTATGTTAAGTAGGGTTTATGCAGTGTTAAAATTATTTATTTTTTATTTTCGTTTTTGACTTACTTGTTAGTTGTATAGCTGTTCTATCTGCTGATGGACAAGATGGGGTTGTCTGAAACAAAGAAAATGTTAATTTAATATTATTTTTGTACCCACACACAAATTATGCTTAAACATTTTTTCATGAAAATAAGGGACAATATAAGCAGGACGTTCAGCTGATGGTAATTGATGCGCCCTGCACTTTATAATGCAGGATTCATGAAAAACCCCGACAATTCTGAATGGCACTACAACTGCGCTCGTCACCTTGGCACATAAGATGTTTAGACTCATTTGTCCAGTAATTTCACTAGCTACGGCGCCCTTCAGAGAGAAACACAGTAATGCTTACACATTACTGCTTCACGGCAGAAATAGGCACCGTTGTGGTACCCATAATCTAGCCGGCATCCTGTGCAAAGGTAAAGCCACCAAAGCCACAAAGGTAAAGTAACCAGTTTACCACTGGTAAAGTGGTAAATTATTACTACAAAAACTTTTGTAAGCGTGTAATTAAAATACAACGCTGGATTGGGACGATATTTATCAAGTCGTGGTGGTCTGAACGATGCAATTACATTCACGATGTTTTTACGACGTCCGCGTCCGGGACAGGCCGACACACGCTTATCTGTTTACAATATTATACGGCGTGGTGTGAATGATGTGCGACGCAATGAAATTATAGAACCGGGTCACACGGGCGAGACAAGAAGATGACGATATGTTTGTCTGTTAATTTGATGACTTCTAAGACACTTATGTTTTATTGAGAAAAAAGTGATCAGATGACCAAAACGTTCATCGATGGTAAGTGTTTCAACCTGCCCATTATTGTAATGGGTGCCACTCACGATTCTTGAAAACACCTAAAATTTATTTATTTAAGATTGACTACAGAAAGTACACGATACAGACATTTACACATCTACTTCCAGGCAATCATACATAAAAAAAAATGTGACGTTTTTTTTCGGTTATATAGTAAAACGAATTAAATGAATCCAAAACATATTTTACACATATAAAAAGATAAAAAATATGTTTTCAAAACAAATTTAAATTAAATTATTTTATAAAATATTGCAAAGCCTACGCTTAAATTCAATTTAAAATTATGATTAATGTCTTAGCCTTCAATCCTTGAAGATAGATAATAGTATGACCGCGAAAGATTTGCTAAAGTTGAGTTGGCGCCAAGCCTCAGTCATTGAAAGTCTGAGAATCTGACCGTCCTCGACCATCCAGCATACAGCGTCGAACGCGGCGGAATAGCCTTGTACACGAATGGTTCTCGGCAAGTTGCGATCTTCATAGTTAGGGTTGCCAGAGTCCCTTATTGCAACATGTCCCTGATTTTTCCCGCTTTTCGACAATTTCCACAAAATATAGAAATATTGTGTGTGTGAATCTAGCCGAGTGACGTGTGGTGGACGTGGGGGACTGGCGGGGGATGCAAGGCCACTCACACATTTTTTTCATCGATGACGGCTCAATGGACAGAAGAACGAAACCGGTTGTCGGCGATAACCCGCTACATGGTCTTTCTTACTCATACGACTGTACGGGGCTGATAGAAGCAAGAACTCTATAAGTGTGAGCTCTGCATCAAAATCGTTCAGCGAAACGCGAATGGAGATGAATAAGTGTGTGTATTCCTCATCCCATAAGAAGATCCAGAGGATGTGAGAACTGGGCGATAGTAAGGAACCCCTCAGCAGCTCGTCTGACAGATCGTCTATATCAGCTGACTCTGCATCTCTTTCTCACACAGCTTTTTTTTATGATAATAAGGGATGAGACGAACAGGACGCTCAGCTAATGGTAATTGATACGCCCCACCCAGTACAATGCAATGCCGCTCAGGATTCTTGAAAAACCCAAAAATTCTGAGCGGCACTACAATTGCGCTCATCACCTTGAGACATAAGACGTTAAGTCTCATTTGCCCAGTAATTTCACTAGCATTAGCTTTATTGATGCATCACACATTAACTACATACTCATTAACATGCAGCTCTAAATATAAACATTTAAGTCGTAAGTAACACGTTTCTATCTTTATCACCACATCTGGTTTGGTTACTGGGGTTCTAATAAAATCTCTACATATATTTATTTTATGCAATAAAAATGACGATCATTGACGCGTGACTGTATCTCATTCTGATCTTATAGAAATATGTGAAGGAATGACGAGATGCCCCAGCTGATTTAGAGACCTCCGCATATAGAGCGGGTCCCAGCATATTTACCACACATGAATGGATCAAATTGGACACCGGTTACGTCTTAGATGTAGACTGACGCTGATTGCTATTCTTCTACGATCGCCTAATGATCGGACCCTTTGTAGAGCTCTGGTGTCTACAAAATTCCTTACAAGTGCGGCAAAAGCTACATCGGGGAAACGGCATGCAACATAAAATCTAGACTTACCGAGCGCATCCGAAGTGAACGCAAAATAGAAAGGAGCACTTCAGCGGTGGCAGAGCGTGCCCTCAACTCTAACACCTCACATTATATTTCGTTTGTAAGTTAAAAGTATTGGTCTACGACAAGAATATTGAAAGTGACCATCGACCTAATTTTAATAGAGAAAAGGGATGGTCTCTGCCACCTACTTGGAAACCCTCTAAGTTAAGCTCATCTCTGAATAATATCCAAAGTTACATAGTGGTCATTTTGTGCATCCGTGAATGCCAATAGTTTATTGTGCTCGTCATAACCTCCATCGCACCCCGTACCTCCCGCTCTGTCAAGCCGCGCACTACGAGCGTAAATCGTAGTGCGAGACGAGTCCTGGCAAGGCTGCGTTCGAGCTCAAACAGTATCCTGAATATGATAGCGGGATATTCAGAGATTCGCCAATACTGCAACGATTCGTTTAAGTTCTTTTCCGATACAAAGTTATTCTATGTTATTATGTATTAAGAATAAATTATATTAAGCAAATCGTAGAAATTGTAATATACTAATATAGTTTTTAAGCCTGTTTCTAACAAAATATGGGCCTCTGCTGCCCCAATAAAGAAATTTATTATTATTTTCCGCGAACTCACTACACTCACCCTGATGAAAGGTCTCCAAATGGTCCGTAACTAGGTACCAACACCGATGAATTGTGAGTAAATCCGATTTAAATAAATAAAGTTAATAATATCTCACGAAAGTTGTAACAATTTCATAAAAAAAACCATTTAAGTAGACGAGGATCTGGGTGTGTGGTTGCTGCGTACCCCAGAAGTCCAGAGAATTTTGTAATGATCGATATTATGGTGCAATATACTTCCCTATCATAATTATTGATAGCTATAGTAAATATTAATGGCTCCCTATGATTTTTGCGCGTATACACGCTTATAACGAGGGTAAACATCACTTCGATTGTAACAGTGCCATTTCTGCAACTATATGTTTCTGATGCTTGGTTTGGTTGTCTTAGTTTAAGGAAATAATTATTCATGTAATCTCGTTTCTATAGAATCTGTTTGAATGTTAATAATTTATAAAATACTTAAACTAAACTGGGACGAAATTAATTGCCGGTTTAAGTCGTTTGGGTTTAATAGGATAAAGTGATTATACCGTGTCTCTGAGACACATGGTCGCATGGGGTAGATATAGATTACTGTCGGATGCCCACTCTCTAAATCCGGGATATTTGAGCAAGGAATTGAATTTCCACAATTTCTCACATATTTTTTACGTATTTACTATGACTTTGTCTGTCTTTTTCAGGAAACGAATTTCAAATAACACGTTATTGGAAAGTGCCTTTTGTTAGTGTGACAACTGGGCTGAAATTTGGATGCAGAAAGGCGGTATGAATATCTACTTGTAACTTAGTTTAGAATTAATATATGGCTAGGTTCCGACCAGCAACAGTTATATACTCGCTAGGTATTCTTTGCTGCTTTGTAATAACATGACAACTTTCGTCGTACGTATATATGGTAATGCATCTAATGTTTTATGTAAGGTGTTGAATCCAATAAACTTAAAGTTGTAGTTTCAGCAAGCCGGACATAATGTAGTAACTGAGCTGTTCTCGTCAAATTTTCAACTCTTCACAATAATGAATATAAATGGCTCGGATATTATCAAACAATTAGAGAGTCGAGGGCCGCGCGACGCGTGCGGACTAGTATCACAAAATGAAACCAAGTTGTAACTAAATGGTAAAAAAATATATGAATGTTATGATAAAATTTTGTTTAATGCTAGACCAAATGAACGTGACATGAATAATTAAAGCTGCTTGAATTTTCGGGGATCCAGTGCTCTGTGAACGGTTAGATCACTTGTTGTTGCGTAGAGACGTCGCTTCATTGTGTGTCTTCTACCGCATTTATCATGAGGAATACTCGAAAGAGCTGATAAACCTAATTCCTGCCGCCCAATTCCACCTTCGCACGACACGCCACCAATTAGAATATAACCCCACCATCTGGACGTACGGCGGTCCTCCATAGTGCGGTTTTTCAAGGAACTTTCTTCCAGATACAAACAACAAACCATGGAATGGGCTTCCTTGTGCAGTGTTTCCGTGACGATACGACACGAGGAGTTCAAAAATAGCGCATACACCTTCCTCTAGAGCCGGCAACGCTGAGCGAGCAGCGGTGATGACTTAACATGAGGTGACCCGTACTCTTTTGCCCTCCTTTTTCATAAAAAAAAATGTTTTAATTTTTCCGCTGATTGTTGTCCGGTTCATACGAGTATACCAAGCTTCTGTTTACATATATTATGCTCAATCCATTTCAAGTACCGTTTCAATATACCAACTTTCGTCAATATCTGTTATATAATAATAATAATAACAATAATAATAATTCCTTTATTTCAGGCTACAAGGTCCATAAAATAAATACCTTATAGTCTAACATACATTAGACATATAACTTAAATCTATGTCACATTTTCGCGGCAATGTGAGGCGCGGGTTCGGTAGCTTCCGGTGGTCGGCGACGTCCGCGCTACTTGCGGAACACGACCCCTTTCGGCCACAGCTGCACGTCCAGGAAGGTTGATATATGTTCTGTCGGGACGCGAACAACAAAAGAGTTGAAGTCAACTGCGTGACGCGTTACCAAATTTTCGACCCCCAACCGGAACCTTGTCTTCTCCACCAAGTACTGAACAATGTCGGAGGCCTTGGTGGTGTGGTGAAAGCGAGCGACGTAGATATACGTCGCTGGGATTACGGGACGCAGGAGCTGGTTCTGTCCTATCGGTGCTGTGCCACATTGGTTATGACTAGGAGGTCTCCTCTTCTTCCGTTCCACCTTAATGAGGCCTAAAGCCTTACTAGTGAAAAGAATTTAAATACTTACGGTGAGTATTTTTACTTGATTTTTTGTTATTATCAAGATAAGTAAACTACTATAACGCGGGAATAAAGTTTTTACCGTAAAATACAATATTTGACCTTTTCTGAACCCGATAAAGCCGGCGGTATATTTTGGCGCTCGCTTTACCGGCTGGCGTAATAGTTTTACCTTCAAATTCGATATTTTTTGGCTGTTTTATGATTCTAAACGCAATCAAAACGATCATTTACGTTAAGATCAAAGTAATTACCAGCCGGGATGATAAAAATATAAGCAAATAAAGTAAAATTTTGAAATCCCAAATGTCGAGTGTTCATGGAGTTTGGGACGCCAAATTTTTATGCAAAATAAAAGAGCTGCAAATAAATAGTTTTGTATGAACAGGTGTATGTTTTTATTTGTTATCCTAATGTTTATAATATAATTATTGTAATTAATAATAAAAAACCCTATGTCATCGCTTTAATTTTTGAGGTATAATCGTTTAAACACAAGTTGTGCTCAAAAACGCACTATCTCTGTGTTCAACCTATGATGTATCTACACTATAGTCAAATACTGCTAAACAAAGCACTTGAATAAATAGCTTCAGTCATCCTAAACATATAAAACATAATATGAGACAGGGTTCCAATAACATCTTGAGTCACAATGAATGAATTTGGGAAACTCGAGCACGCCGCGCGGCACCACAAGTGGCTAGAAAAAATTATGGGCAATTTAGATAACGCGCCGACGGCGGGTCGGGGCAATAGCGCGGCTAGGCTTAAATTTAAAAAACATAAAGACAATGGTTCTGAAAACACTACAATATTGAGACAGTCTTTAAAAAAATCCAGGGAATGTTAACAAACAGTTCAAATTATAATGATATGTGCTAAGCCTTTTTCTTTCTCATTATAACTGTCTCTACTCTTTCTTTAATAAATGTCTTAAACCATCTTAGGTTATATCTAGGTCAAAGCTTCAAGACGTAAAAGCTATTAGACCTACTCTTAAGCATCGAATGTCCTTCTGTGCGCGGCTTTCCTTTGAGGACTATTGATGCTAGAGAGCTGTGATTCGCCCTCGATACATACATTTTCACCACGTAAAGATGTAAAATGTAATGCATAATAAATTAATTCTCCATTAAGTGTAAAAATTCTAATTTGCCCCGAGACTCTACCAGCTATACAGTTCGTGCGTTTAAAAATTCACTGCAATAGATATTTTTGTATTCATTGCTCGACAATCATCCTGAAAGATATTTGTTACATTATTATTACATTAACGGCCGTTTTCAATAACGTATCTCTAGTTACGGATACATTGCTGTCACCGTTTAATGACAAGTTCTTATCTATCCATAGTTATGTCCAATGTGTGTGATAGTCCAATGCTTTATGTCGATAGGTTATTGAAATGTAAGTAAGCGTAAAAGCATAGATTTGTCTACCTCTGGTAAGTTAAACTAAGGATAGATAGTTTTTCAAAACGGCCGTAAATAATATTTTGGAGATATCCGAGGCTGATCCATTTTACGATAGCCTCATTGCTACTTCTTTTATTATTATCATAGTTTTATACTGTATATATTTTTTAGTTTTTTTAATGTGATAACCCTCACTTCTAGGATTAATTACAGAAATTAAATTTTAAAAGAAAATTTATGAACGCCGTGGGATTCGAACCCGCGACCTCTCGCGTTCCGTGCGAGCGCTCTTTCCACTGAGCCAACCGTTCGAGTGACGTATCGTTGACAAATCTTATATGTCTTGTTCAAGTCTCAGGTTGTGGCTTCATCTTGTTGTAATATGTATGGGGGCGTGCATTGGTATTCTAGCAATTCTTTTTTTTTTAATTGAAAATAAGGCACAAGACGAGCAGGACGTTCAGCTGATGCTAATTGATACGCCCTATACGCCCACAATGCAGTACCGCTCAGAAATCTTGAAAAACCCCAAAAATTCTGAATGGCACTACAAGTGCGCTCGTCACCTTGAGATATAAAATGTTAAGTCTCATTTGCCCAGTAATTTCACTAGCTACGGCATCCTTCAGACCGACACAGTAATGCTAACACATTACTGCTTCACGGCTTGCTTTAATTATTTAGGTTCATAACGAGGTAGGCACTGCCTAATTGCCTATTTGATATACACGCCCTTAAGTTTTGTTGGAGCTCCTTAAAAAAAAAAAATATGTATGATAAAGCGAAAAATTCCTAATTGTCTGGAAGTAAGCGAGGTGGCGTGATATGGCAACCCTCGTAACAGGCAGCTTACATTTAACATACGCGGCGAGTTTGTTCCGCGCCATTACTCCGCAATCGCTCACACCTCACAAGCTTCTCATTTAACTCTCACATCTGTATTAATACAATAACATTTACCCCCCCCCACCCTCTCTTTCTCCCACCCGCTGCTCCCTTAGCAGGGTTCCGTCCATTGTTAAGTCTTTTGTGAATGCCACAATGTGACACAATAATTCGATCAACTTCATATTGTTAAGAATAAGTGTAAGGGGGCGGTGAAATTTGAGGACTTAAGATCGTTTAAAACTTTTATCGCTGTCGGTAAATAAAACATGTTCTATATATGAATTGTATTCGTTTCGTATGTTGTATGATTATAACGGCCTTACAAATAAAATTGGCATAAAGTTATACCTTATCATAAACCAAGAATATGCAAAATGTTTACAAATAGACATTTTGCTTACGGTTGGCTTAATCGGACGTATAACGTTTCCCGCGTTTATTTGCAAGGCTGCTTGACATTCGAAAAACTTCAGAATTATTATTGTATTGACAGTGTTGTCAACGAAATTGTAAAAATTTTGCATATTCTTTGTTTATTCTCAGGTATAACTTTATGCCAAGTTTATTTGGAAGTTTACGTTTTTGAGAACGTTAGCAAAGCCTAGATGCTCTTCGTGCACTGAAAGCAGAAACCAAATCAAACTCCACTTTAATCATATAATTATAATAATATTAATACACAAATTATGTTGCCCCAAACTACTGTACTTTACCGGTGGTAGGCTCCTTTATTATACCATTATGGGTACCGCAACGGCGCCTATTTCTGCCGTGACGCAGTAATGTGTAAACATTATTGTTTCGGTCTGAAGGGCGCCGTAGCTAGTGAAATTACTGGGCTAATGAGACTTAACATCTTACGTCTCAAAGTGACGAGCGCAATTGTAGTGCCAGTCAGAATTTTTGAGTTTTCTAAGAATCCTTAGCGGCACTGCATTGTAATGGGCTTGGCGTATCAATTACCATCAGCCGAACGTCCTGCTCGTCTTCCCTTATTTTAATAAAAAAATCTAAGTATTGCCCTCTTAAACATTCATAAATACTTATAAACATCCATGACTCCGAAACAAACACCTATATTCATCATATAAATGTTTGCACGTAGCGGGATTCAAACCCGCACTTTCTAGCTCAGCAGGCTAACTAACCACATTTTATTAAAACTCAGCCGTCTAATTTCGAATCAAAACAGCTTAGAACCAATTCAATGACTTATTCTCGCCACCTTACAATTTGAAACCTTAAATAATTTTATACGTCTAGATAGACTGTGACAGCTGTGAATACTTCGAAAAAAATAACAGCTAACTGTTAACCTATATCTTCAGACACGCACGCACACTAAACAAACTGAGTGACGTATCGCGAGTATAAGAAGAAGCTGTAATGCAGACTAAAGTAATAAACCTGGCCAGTTGTCATGCGTTGCAAAATAGCAAGAGACTCTATCTAGACGTATACATTATCTTTGAACCATCCAATTTATAAGGGATAAATAAATTTTCCGTAATAGTTGGGAACTGTACTCTCGAAATTGTTGACGAGTATTCGACAATTTCGGGGAAGAGGTCACTCGTCGAATCCAACTTGAATGGGCAGCATTCGGGAAGCTCCGTAAAATCTTTTCGTCCAAATACCACAGTGTCTGAAGATGAAGGTTTTTAACTCGTGTGTGTTGCCAGTGATGACATACGGAACGCAGACGTGGTCGCTTACTAAGCGGGCAATGGAGAGGGCTATGCTCGGAGTTTCCCTGTGAGATCGAATCGAGAACCAAAGTCACTGACATAGCCCAAATGATTGCGAAACTGAAGTGGCAGTGGACAGAGCACATAGCTCGACGGACAGATGGCCGTTGGGGCAGTAAGGTCCTAGAATGGCGACCACGTACCGGAAGGCGTAGTGTTGGTAGGCGTCCCACAAGACGAACCGACGATCTGTCAAGATCGTCGGAGTAGGTTGTTTGAGGGCAGCGCAGGACTGATCGTCATAGCGATCTTTGGGGGAGGCCTTTGTCCGGCAGTGGCTTCCGGCTGAGATGATGAAATAAATTTACAAAGTTACCTCTAAATCAACCTTTTGTTCTCGAAGATCTGTTCAATACTTCTGTGCGAAATAAATAAGTTATATTTAGGTGCATCACTTATCCCCGTGACGTCACTCGCACACACTTTTCAAGTCAATGGAATGTGTGAATCATATTTAATGGCCGCAAGATATTTATTATCGCTATATATTTCTTACACCGATTTACGATCATCGTCATACTCTTGTATTTAGCACTCTTACATCGTGTAGATTACATAATATAATTCTAGATGTTCATTTATAATGAAACTAGAGACTTACGATGAAAAATGAGAGATAGACTATCTTTAACAGAGGTACAAAAAGATAGACATTTGAAGTGAATCTGTAACCGAGTTATATTATTATTTTTGAAACTGGAATTAATCACACAAACTAAATTTGAAAACCTTACAGCTGAAAAAGCATACAAGATTTATCAACAATTTGTCTCTCGAACGGTTGGCTCAGTGGAAGAGCGCTCGCATGTTACGTTTAGATTCGAAAGAGCGACTTACGTCATGTTCGTGTTACTTACGTGTTTACTTAAGTCATGTTCCTAATATGCAAGTATTACGGTTGAGCAGGTTATCAACTGGAAAGTAGATCGTGTAGATGAAGCCACGACCTCAGAGTTGAACAAAACATACAAGATTTATCAACTATACGTTACTCGGCTCAGTGGAAAAGCGCTCGCACGGAACACGAGAGGTCGCGCGTTCGTGTTCCTATTATAAAATACATAAATAATCGAGAAATATATGATATCTTTCTGAGAATAAAAAAAATCAAATCAGTCAACGATAAAAACATAAATGATTATATAATATATAAATATATAAGACAGGATTTTTAAAGTTGGTAGAAAACAAGATTTGTTAATTCAAATTCAAATATTTTTATTCAAAATAGGATTTAAAATCACTTATTGAACGTCAAAAACTACCACCCATTCGAAAGAGACTGCCTCAGACCTGAGAAGAATGGGCGCAAGAAACTCAGCGGTCTTTTTTTTATATAAAATATGGATTACAATGTGATATCGTACAATAAACATTTATAATTAAAGAGCCTGAGGGTGTTCGCTTTATTCCCAGTCCGTGGTGTCATTAAGAAAATCGTTTATGCTATGATAACCTTTCCCACACAAACGTTTTTTAACAATTCTTTTAAATTTCGTAACACATTTGTTTTGTACATTTTCTGGGATCATATTGTAGAAGCATATACATCGCCCAACAAAAGACTTACTAACTCGACCCAACCGAGTAGTAGGCATAACAAGTTTATGTTTGTTCCTCGTGTTAACATTATGAATGTCACAGTTTCTAGAGAATTCCTCAAAGTGCTTATTCCGCACTGCCCCATAACAAAATACCATAGAACATAATACTATGAAAATAACTAAAGTATACTAGTCGCGCCGTATCTATGTCAGTTAACCGTCTAATTTTCTAACTGCATATGCTGCAGAACTAAGCCTATTCGCCAATCCTTCAATATAGGGGCCCCACTGCAATTTGGAATCAAGAGTAATGCCAAGAAATACAGCAGATTCCACTGGTTTTACCACCTCTCCACTCAATAAAATATTCGCATCTACATTTTTGACATTTGGCGCGGTGAATTTAATATATTTGGTTTTATGACTATTTAAAAATAAGTTATTGGCGCTTAACCAGTACACGATGTCAGAGAGAGCATTGTTTACTTCGTCATATAAAACTTGGCTTCGTTTCACTTTGAATATAAGTGAAGTGTCATCCGCAAACAATACCACCTTGTGTTTTTTTTCTACAAGGTTAGGTAGATCATTAATATAAATTAGGAAGAGGAAGGGTCCAAGAATAGACCTTTGTGGTACCCCCATACCGAGAGGAGTCCCAGGAGATCTCCTGCCATTCACCTCGACCCTCTGGATCCTATTATTTAAATATGAGATCAGAAGATCGAGTGCAGATCCTCTTATACCATAGTGACATAGCTTCAGCGTTGAATGTTGAACACAATCAAAAGCCTTAGATAAATCACAGAAGATACCAAGTGCATTCTGTGATTCCTCCCAGGCCTCAAAAATATTTCTGATGAGTTCAACACCTGCATCCGTAGTCGAGCGTCCCCTAGTAAAGCCAAATTGTTTTATATGAAGTAACTTATAAGTGTTAAAGTGAGTAAGCAATTGGCTTAAAATAATTTTTTCAAAAATTTTACTCAGGGTCGGCAACACTGAAACAGGGCTATAGTTATTCGGGTCAGAAGTGAGTCCCGATTTAAATATTGGTGTAATTTTACTATACTTCAGAAGGTCAGGAAACACGCCATGTTCAATACAGCTATTAAAAACTAGTGCTAGATATGGTGCTATGACGTCAATAACAGAACTTATTATTTTTACAGATATCAGCAGTTTTTTTCATTTCTAAGGATCTGAAAGTTTTAATTATTTCTGCTGGGCTAACAACACTGAATTTGAAATTTTGTTTACATTCCTTAACATTTTCCAAAAGAAGTGACTCGGCAACACTGGTGGAGGAGACAAGGGTGCTTGAGATGGAAACTGGAAGATGTCATGATGTCAGAAAAAATTTTCTCAAAAGCAGAAGCTACTTCCTGCTTAGAGTAGATTTTTGTATTGTTTATTATTAGATTACATTAGATAACATCACCTTACCATTACGGAATCAAAATTTCACAAAATTATTAAGACTTCATATTATTATTATATGAATAATGTACATAACCGCTTCTGTTCAATGTTTATTGTAGAAACAGAATTTATTAATGTATGTTATATTTGGAGTTAACGATAGCAAAAGACGTAAAAAGCCACAAGTGTAGACAAAGTTGCAATATCACACATCCGCTGACCGACACAGATCGCCACTTCTCGTCGCCACATCCGCCGCCAGTCGCCACCAATGCCGGGGAATTGTGTTTCATTCAACAACGCTATTTTCAGAAAAAATAAAATCTGACACAAATGAAGGAAGAACTGAAATCCCTTCTTATATTATATATGTGCGACGACCTAAATAGCGGAGTGGTTAGCGATCCTACCTACTAAGCTAGAGGTCCCGGGTTCGAATCCCGGTAGGTGCAAGCATTTATATGATGAATATGGATGTTTGTTTCCGAGTCATGGATGTTTAAATGTATTTATGTATGTTGATATGTATGTTTATATGAATTTATGTATGTTTAAGTAAGTATATAGTATTAAATATATCGTTGTCTTGTAACCCATAACACAGGCTATATATGCTTAACTTGGGGCAAGATAATTTGTGTAAAAAGTGTGTCAATATTATTATTATTATTATTATTATGTGCTACTGAACCGATTTTGAAGATATTTAACCCGGAAAAGATCCGTGATTCCCGCGGGATTTGTGAAAAACTGAAATTTACGTTGATGAGCTTATAACTATACCAAGAGTAGTTATAGTTTGCCATAGCAATCTTGCAATAGGACATGAATTGAACTTGAAGGAATTGAAGGAATGAACCACAATTTAAGGAATTCGTGTTTAAAGTTTAATAAATATTAGTGTATTCCATACATGTGGGTTGGGCTACTAAGTCATGATGTCATTTAAAGAGTGACAGTGGGGCTGCAATTTTTTGTCAGTCCGTTAATTTGTGTTACTCAATTTCGACATGATTGTGGTATGGAACGTTTTTCTGGAATTACGTCCAATTTATCTTCAATTCCATACTTGCTTATTATTTTTAAAAACCCGTCATCTACGCCGACAAAGTTGCGGGCATCAGCTAGTAAAGAAATAAAATCGAAGTCGGCTGTTTCGTTTGTAAATGCAAATATTTGATATTCATATTAGAATCAGACAACACCAACACCAAATTCTCATTTAAAAATGGAATTTGAAATCGATGTAAGTTTATGGAAATTTGATTACGTGATTATAATAGATCGATGTTCGTGATTATAATTCGAGTTAGTAAATCTTTAAATGGGCGAATTATATGGCTTTTACTAGAACAGCGTTAAAAAAACTGTTTATTAAGACGGATGCATAATTTAAAACAGATGATATTTTTTTTTATAATTTATAATAGCTTACGTTGGGAATGGAGCGATGGTTTTCAGGATATTTATCGCTCAGCTATGTAACGTGGTAGTTTTAGATGTTTAGTAAGAATTTGAAAATCATCCTACTAAAAAAATTAATTTGAATTTGATTTTAATGGAAACGCGGTCGATAATCGTTGAATTATTTTTTCGTGTGTTACAGCTAAGCACAGCTGCGTTCACCGCTCCCTTGCTATTATGAAACGAAATAAGGCATCTGTTAATTATAAGAATATAATAAGAAAATCCATTTAGAATGTCAAGACGGTCATAGAGAATATTTTAAACAACCATATTAGAAACGTGATTATGTTGTGGAGTTCCTTTTTTGCCAGAACTCTAACAGTTTTCTAAAGGGCCGGCACGGTTCTGTGATTCCTCTGGTGTTGCAAGAGAATGTGGGCGGCAGTGATCACTGAACATGAGGTTAGGTTAGTTCCCGTACGCTCGTTTGTCCTCTCTTCCATAAAAAAATAACTAATACGCTTAACTTTCTCCTATATTCTGTGGATTTTTGCCATACACTGACAAAATTACATTGAGTTAAGACTTACACTGTGAACAGTATACTATAGAGTTGATCCGGCCACAAGTCTCAACACATTTATATTTCAAACGGGATATTTCTGTTGCCCGCGACTTCGTCCACATTAACCAGTCTAACCATATTAGTCTGTGTTTCAATGCTGCCACATGCATATATACAAAACAATAAAATACCCGACAGTATACTAGGACTTATCATCATTATCAGCCGGAAGACTTTCACTGCTGGACAATGGTCTCCCCCAAATATGTCCACGACGATCGGTCCTGCGCTATCCTCATCTAACGTATGCGTCAATCTTATGGCGGGCCTACAAACACTTCGTCTACCGGTGCGTGGTCACCGTTCGAGTACTTTTTCTGCCCCACCGGCAATCTGTCCATCAAACTATGTGCCCTGCCCACTGCCACTTCAGTTTCGCAATAATTTGTGCTATTTCCATGACTTTGGTTCCCCTACGGATCTCCTCATTTCTGATTCGATCTCAGGGAAACTCCAAGCATAGCCCCCCCTCCACCTCTCATATAAAGTAGGCTAAAATGTTTTGTTGTTTAAAAGATGAGCTGGAAGTTTCTATTCAGTTCTTCTCCTCATGTCAAAGCCCCATTATGAACTGATGCAGAAAGGCTTTCGTTCGACCGTTTTTTCTCTGACTTTGCAAATCCAAATACCACAAAAAAGTTCTTTAATTTTTCATAAAACATAGCCTTTGACACTCACAAATAATGTGGCTTACTAATTTTCAAAATCGGTTCAGTAGATCCAGAGACCCCCTAATCTTTATATTGTTGGTATAGATTTAAGAGTTGTACTGTAGGAAGCACAGAATGTCACCTCTGGGCGCGCTAACAAGACATCGCACATTGCTCAATCAGGCACAATTGCCGGTCGCCTCTCTCAGAACTGTCACCGGAGCCCGCGGCCGCATGATGGATCGCTTGACACTTTGTTTTACATCCATTACATCGTATTATCACAATCAGCCCTAACTGTGTAAATACATCCTAATTTATACACATTGAGCAATGCTTGGGAAACGAAACGGTAATCTAATTCGTTTAAAACTCTGAAAGATGTTCGTGGCAAGGATTGAGATAAGAATACTCAAAGGGCATTTTTGACCCGGTTATTAAAAGTACGCGTACATTATTTAATTGTTTATTTTTGAAGGCTTAGGGTTAAATTTGTACAGAATATATTTTCTTTTAATCCAGATGTATGGGGGAAAAGTTAAGTGGTTCAACACAAAATGTATATTTCTCCCCCTTATTAGCACAGTCTAAATTCTAGTATCAAATTCAAATTGAAATATTTTTATTCAAAATAGGATTTAAAATCACTTATTGAACGTCAAAATCTACCACCCATTCAAAAGAGACTGCCTCAGACCTGAGAAGAATGGGCGCAAGAACCTCAGCGGGCTTTTTTTTTGTTTAGTATAAAATATGGATTACAATGTAATATTGTACAATAAACATTTATAATTAAACAGCCTGAGGGTGTTCGCTTTATTCCCAGTCCGTGGTGTCATTAAGAAAATCGTTTATGCTATAATAACCTTTCCCACACAAACGTTTTTTAACAATTCTTTCATGCTCGATTGTCCTCCGTTTCCATAAAGAATAATTTGGGTTGTCTTCCTCATTGTGGTCCTCGTAGGTCATTCATCGAACAAATTGGGGATATTTAGAAAAAAGAGTTGAGAGAGAGGTATGAAAAGAGGATTGAATGTAGATGAAGCGCTTGAGGTTTGAAGGATAGAAGCAAGTGACGTTCTCGTGTGTTTTTCCCTTCCCCGACGGGAAAAAGGCGTTAGTCTGTGTGTGTTTTAAAAGTATTTAAGTCAAAGTGCTTTTTTGACCCTGCTACTGGAAGGACGCGTACATTATTGAAATATGATTTGTTTTGAAGGTTAAGGGTTAACTTTATTTCATATTATATATATTTTTTGAATCCAAATGTATGAGAGAAAAGTTAAATGGTTCAACGCAAAATATATATTTGGCCCAATTATTAGCGCAATTCACATTCCAGCACAAAGTTAAGAGGTCCTCATCCCGTTGGATAAGACAGTACTACGTATAATATAATATTTTTTATAATATTGACACACATTTTACACAAATTATCTTGCCATATAGCCTGTGTTATGCGTTGCAAGACAACGATATATTTAATACAATATACTTACTTAAACATACATAAATACATATAAACATCCATGACTCGGAAACAAACATCCATGTTCATCAGATAAATGCTTAAAAAAATATGGATTTCAATTTCCGGAGTTTATTGGAGTTTCCTCCTTAAGAATCGATTTTCATATAAGGCGCCCGATATGAGAAGAATATGGAGAGTAAAACCTACTCATCAAAATTTGATAGTAACGTTTTTGGTGCGCATCATTTCTCGCGCACCTTTCACTTTTCTCAGATGCTCAAGCTCATTCCACAGATTTTTAGTACGTGGAAGAAAGCTTTTTGAAAACCGCACTGTGGAGGACTTCCACACATCCAGATGGTGGTGATGATATCCTTATTTGTGGGGTGTCGTGCGAAGGTGGAATTCGGCACTTATTCTGAAAAAAAGCTAAAAAGCATGTTATCTCAAAAATAATTAACTTTTGCATGCTGCACATGGGGGCTAATATTATCATCGCAAATATTCACCCCAATCACCTTCTAACGGGAATACGTATCAAAAACACTGTATATATATAGAATTTAATGCATGTAGCAACGCATTGTTGCCATACCGATGCATCCGAATACCAATAATTCTAGAACGGAATAGAATTCCGCATATCTCAAACTACAATTGCTATCAATTCACATAGTTTCCTGCCTTCCTATTATAATTGAGTATTTATATGTTATAAAAACGTTAATAAAATACCAATGGAATATTTGTATACCTCCACCTCTCCTTGATACATAAACATTTCAAATGTTATGATATCATATTCAGTTATCATTCATTTGCAGTGCAATAAATTTAATGCATCATCATGTTCAAGAAATATGAGAGTGAGTGCAGGCGAGATGTCATCTCACACCTGTCGCCACACACGACGCGAGCGAGGTCGACATCACATCCTGACCTTCAGTACTATATTTTATAGATTTGGAAGCAAAGGAGACCAAGGGGTTTACATCTGGGCTATATATTTTTTTATGGAAAAGTAGGACAAACGAGCGTACGGGTCACCTAGTATTAAGTAAACCGTCGCCCACATTCTCTTGCAACACTAGAGGAATTACAGGAGCATTACCGGCCTTTAAGGAAGGCGTACGCGCTTTTTTGAATGGTACTTGGTACATGGTACTTGTCGTTTCGTCCTGGAAACATTGCACAGGTTTGTTGTACCTCGAATAAAGTAACTTGAAAACTGCATTGTGGAGGAACGCCACACATTCAGATGGTGGAGTAATACCCTAATTTGTGGCGTGTCGTAAGAAGCTGTGATTCGGCGGCAGGAATCAGGTGAAACAGCTAAATAAGAGACAGTTTTGCAACGTCGGGAATGTCAGCTTCGAGTGTTATGAGCGTCACATCTTGAGAGCAGGTCTTGCTGCAAAGTCCACGGTATCTTTTTTATAAAATGTATATTGATGAGATGTTTCACAACGAGATTATTCGACAACTATACGGTCTCTTGAAACATGATTAAGCTAAATACTTTACTTGTTTTCCATTATTATATTTTTCAATTGATTTTTTATGATTACGGTTAGGTAACTCTACCCGCATGTTCATTAAATGTCGCTAATGTAGCGCCGTGCTGTATAACGCTTACATCTCGGGGACATAAAACATTCAATAAATCAGCTTTCGAGTAACCTTTGTCTTTTAGTTTATTACAAAAGATTTCAGGGACTGGACATAGGTAACAGCACTCATGACAGACGCAGAATAATGACCTCGTTACACTTGTCAAACGACTTACAAGACTTTACAGCATTGAGCATATACTTTGAGATTTTGTTTTAAATAATTCGATGGAATTATTTTTTATTTTTTTATGACAATAAGGGATGAGACGAGCAGGATGTTCAGCTGATAATTGATACAATTCAGTGCCGCTCAAGATTCTTGAAAAACTCAAAAAGTCTGAGCGGCACTACAAATGCGCTCTTCATCTTAAGTTATAAGATTCAGTCTCATTGTATTATAAAATCTTATATTTTTACTATTAGCTATACCTTGACTCAGTTCGCAACTTTATTTCTATCGATGTATTCACTTGTCTACCTGCTCACATTAAGTAATTAAAAATTAATGTAATAGGATTAATATACATACTAACACAAAATTAATTCGTGGTTAGTAAAATATCGTTAGCAATGTGAAATGGCTATTATTTTTTAACATTATACGTAAAATTGCTACAGGTTGTTTCAAGTTATATCCTACATACAGGGTGTAATCAAAAAGTGTGACCAGGCGATTATGCCGTAACTATTACAAATATCAAACAACTTTGAACTGATATCAAAAGCACGTTACCTAATGAATAAAATGATATCAATAACTATTTGATATTAAACACTTCCAGAATTCCAGACAGAATTCTAAGGGAATTCCTGCCTTTTAACGATTACACCCTGTATATATGAATGAGATCCATGTGCAGATGTAGTCAACCCGTGCTGTGTACCGACCCTGATTACTGATTGCATTACACCTGACCGCTCGTTACAGGCCAGCGTCGGTGCCCGGAGATACTGGGTCTCCTACGCTATATCAACAAAGTCAAGCCGGACTTTGATTACATTTGCTGATCTCATTACTCTGTCTCTCTCTTATTAATTTTAAATTAATAAAAGAGAGTCAGCAAATTAAGGATAACACAGAAATCTTCTTAATGAAATAATCTTATAGAACCCGACCAGGTTCAGTCAGACCATCACACAAGATATAAATACCACTATGTAAAAGTTATTATATATTTAATTTAATTATATATTTAAAGTTATTATATACTTTATTTTATGAAATGCTCACATAATGCCTCTATTTATTTACGGCATGTGTGGATTGATGCATCTACTATACTCAATAACTCTTGTGTATAAGTATTAATTTACTTTTTTTTCTTTTTTTGAGTTACTCGTGTAAGCCTTTCAGTTTTTGATATTTGAGTATCTTTGTTGCGTCACTTTGCATATATTGTAATTGAAATGATTTGTAAAACAATTAAAATGTAAATCTTGACTTAAAAGAGTGGCAATGAGTTTCTTTGCTATTTCTTCTCATTAGCTCAACCCTTTACGAAGTAGCGGTAAATTCAATATGAAACAATATTTTTATTTTTTTATTTGACATTCATAAGTGTCATTTCCGTGACCTACATGAATAAAGTGTTTTTGAATTTGAATTTATGTACCTACATTTAAATACATTGGTCAATAAAACATTTTTTTTAAATAGTATAACGGCAATGTTTGATTTTGTCATATTGGTTTTTACTATTCGTTGTAGTAAATGTATTACTTTCCAACTAATGCACTCACTCATTAAATCAACTGCTCACAGAGCGAAGACATTTAACCTATGTGACGGCTAAAAATATTTAAGGTATGTTTAGAAAATACCATGTTAATAATACAGCGCCATCTAGTCTCACAATCATAGTAACTCACTGTGTAGTTCACGCTGTGAAGTTTACATAATATTTAACAAAATGCAAAACACACTTTGTAAAAATTTCAGCAGATAATTGCCTTTTATGTGATACCAGGGGCGTGCATATCATATAGGCAATTAGGCAGTGCCTACCTCGTTATAAACCTAAATAAATATAGTGTTTAAAATAATTTAGTTTAATTTGGTTCCGTTATTTTATAACCAAACATTAAACAACCTAATTTCTTTAAAAAATTTAACTTGCATAGTCTTGATAAGCGAAGATGGGTATCTGATATGTGCGTCTTACATAACATTGCGAATGGTGTTATGGATAGTCCTCTATTAAGTTTGATAAACTTTAAAGTGCCAACACGATCTGTGCGTATTCCATGTCTATTTTCGATCAATTCTTCAAATAATATTGTATCGCATAACAATCCGATTATGAGAATTTGCAGATAATTTAATGAAGTGTGTGCTGATTTTGATATATTCTTTACAAACATCAACGTGTTTAAAAATACTCTTTATAGAACTTGCTAGTTTACGTAAAATAATTTAATGTTTAACTTAAATTTCGTCATAATGTAATTTCTGTTGTGTCCACCTATTATTTTTTACTGTATTTGGTGAATGATGTGTACAATTTCATACAAATATGCTGTAATTGTTATTAGATGATAGTTTTATCTTGTTATCTGTTATTGTACCTACTTGTAAATAAATTAAAAAAATATAAATAAGATTTTTCTTTACGCTAAACACTCAATATCTACGGTAAGCAATCTCTAGGTTACATATTCCAAAGCTCAACTACAACTAGTATACATCGCCTACCTATAAAGAGCGCACGGCATGAAAACTAGATGGGACAAAAAATCGTTGACAAAAAGTGAAGGGTCACATTACCTGTGATATATTTTAAATTTAATTTATATACCTATACTAGCTAACCCGACAGACGTTGTTCTGTAGATAATTAAAAAAATACTGTTTTATAGGAATTTGCCAATAATATTTCAAAAAGTGTATTGTAATTACGTAAAAAATGCTCCCTGTTGTTATAATGAAATTATTTTACAGCGGAACTGTCAAACCGTGCGTCACCAAGCTCTCTCATAGAAAATATGTCCATACAAAACAAATATTGAAAATGAAAATAATTATGGGTCCCAAATCGAAATAAAAACTATCCTATCTCTCAAGTTGGACCAAACTGCACTCCATGAAGTAATCCCCATTAAAATCCGTTCATTAGTTTAGGAGTCCTTCGCGGACAAACAACGTGTCACGTAATTTATATATATTAAGGTATATATATTTATAAATACATAATAGTATTACGTATAATGTAATATTAAATTTTATTTATTATATTTAGTTTATATATAATTAATTATTTTGTAAAAAAATAATATTTTAATGATTTTAATAATATATATATTATATATATTTTTTAAAGACTAAACTTCATTCAAGCGTCGGAGTTGACACGCACAATTTTTTTTTGTCATTTGTAGGAAGGGTCACATAATATTTCTAATATTTTCTCTTTTAGTTTCTTAGTTTGTTTCACCGTTTTACTGGACGGACGTTAGGACCCGCAAACCCAGTAAAAAAACCGGTAAAATTGTCAAAATATAATTGCCTCACAATATCACTATAGTGTACCCGTGACAATGTCATTAAAACCAGGCTGTTAAATTGTAAGAACTAAAATCGATCGACAAAGTACCGGTAAAGTATAATATCACGGCTTTGACAATATAAAAGGCATAAAAAGACATTTATTTTCTCAAAATTGATTCCTTTAGAATTATTTTTGATGTCATTTCTGATAACTACTAGATACTACTACCGCTTCGGAAACAAATGGCACTCTGAGAGAGAAGCAGGGCCGCAAGAAACTCTCCCAGCATTCTTTTTTTGCGCTCTTTTCAATAAAAATATACAATATTGTACAATAATTTCTAGCGCTATAAAATGATCACAATCTAGTCCCAGCTGTCTGATCATTTAGATATTCAGCAGTGGAGTAATAGGATTTACGACAGAGCCATTTTTTTATAAAACATTTAAATTTATTTATAGATAATGCCTGAACAGTGGCTGGGACTTTATCATAGAAGTGTATACATTTACCCTTAAAGCTATTATGTATCTTATGAAGCCTACTAGAATTAGTTAATAATATAAAATAATATTTATTTGTTGCTGAGACTTCAAAGAATAAATGCATATTCGTTTTAAGATTACATTAGTTCATAAAAATAAATATATTTCACGTGTAACAGAACTTATGGCTACACTAGGTTGCTATATAACAATATTGTATGAATCTGCAATCAACTCGCTATCCAATGAGGTTCGACCGAAAAAGTATCGAGACGGAAAATATGAAATTTGCGGAATAAATTGATTCGACAGCGGCACCGTCTGTTGGTAATACGTTTGGGCATTTCGTGAAAAATTCAATTTGGCTCGATCATATGACGCCCTACGCGACACCTATCCGCTACGTATCGCGTTATCAATGTTCAGTAATGTGGTTACACTGTGGTATCTTATTCGATAGTTTCAGGGTTACCTTCTCAAATACTAAGCTCGCAAGGCCTGGCTGAGCTTCCATAGTAATATTACATTCGTAAGTTAACGTAATTATTAAGTTTATATTTACTTTTGAAGCGAAACTTCTTTATCGGCTTTGAGCACTTTATTTGGGATGCGTATAAAATGTTAAACTCGCGTCAGGACACGCGACCTGATCGAAAATTCGTAAGACAGTCGTTGGAATAATGGATTAAACATTTACTCCTAATGAACGCACCGTGCGATTTTAGTTTAAACGCTTGCGTGATGGAAGCTTTTATTTGAAGAACGAACCACGTGGAAGACCGCCCAAACAGGTGAATAACAATGAATTGAAAGAGATGGTGGAAGCCGATCCGAGCCAAACTACGTAGGAATTAGCGGAATGCTTTAACGTCTCATTTGCAGCGTCAAATCAATAAGATAAAAAATACGAAAAATGGGTCATGATTTGACTGATCTGCAGAAAAAAAAGCGTGTTGAAACTTGTGTTGAAATGTGGATTCCTTACGATAACCATAAGCAAAAAATGCATTCGCTGATCCCAGGTCAAACGCCGCAATAGTGTCCTAAAGCAAAGCTTACCAATAAAAATGTAATGGTAACTGTTTGGTGGTCCAGCTTTCTATGATCTGCTCATGCAGTTACGGCAGATATCTACTGTGCGCAACTCCGAACAATGATAACAAAACTAGCATTTCCAAATATCCAAAATTGTATTACATATGGCTAGAACATTCGCCAAGACCGTTTGTAGAAAGAATTACGAACCAATACACTCTTACATTATAAATAAATCACAATCAATAAGTCATAATAATGTAAAGAAAACTCTGGTAGAGTTTGTGAAGTGTTTCCACAAGTTTCGCGATGATGGGGTGAGCGGTAAGTTAGCAGCCGGCCACGCCGCCGAGACGTACAAGAAAAGCCTTTGTTCTTCATTACAATGAACCGACTTATCCAACAAACCTCCACTTATTTCTGTATCTACTCGTGCTTGTTCTTTATTTACTTTTTATTTTTGTTGTAAATTTGCAGACAGGTTGCTATTGACAGTTACAGGTGCTCGATAGAAGTTATCTCATTTTTAGAATAAATATATTTTTGCCAGTTGATATAAGTACAAAAACTACGCTTTTTGAATTAAATAATTTCAATAACATTCAAATGTGAATAGACAAAGTTTATAGAATAAAGGTTACATTAGACTCCATAAGAAAAATGCTGTTTGAAGCCTTTAAGAAAATATCTTAATTAACGAACGAATAAGTTTGGTACGAACACGTTCTATAATAACGTGTGTTAACAATAACAAACACGTGTCAGCAACTAATAGAAATGTTCTGTTTAGATTGATTCTGAGTTAATGTAGCCGGGAACCGATCCTACGGCGTGGTGTCTTGTTACTCGATCACTAATTAATTAACACCGCTGAGTGAACGAGCGTAAATTGTCGCAGATTTAAATAAATATAAGAATTATGGCCTTTAAGGTGCGATTAAAATATGTACTATAAATATAACTCTACTTTGAAATATCATAAATAAGAATTTAGTGTTAAATCCACACAATTTTACAAATTCACTTCCACACGTGTTTCGCCTTTACACGAGGCATCTTTAGGAATGGTATATTCTTTCCATGTTCCTGCTTTTTCTATGGACTTATCACATTGCCATCTTTGTCCTTAATTATCCAAGACAAAGAAAAAAAATTGCTGGATGATTTGCATCACTTTCTAAAATACTATTGTGTGGAGCTTTACAAAAAGTTTACTAGACCAAAGTTTTCCATGGAGATATAGGTTGAAGGCTTTAAAATATGGACTAATGGCTTACTCGACTTACACTTTCGGTGATTAAGTAGGTAAAATTCATTTATTTAAATATACTTAAAAAGTATTTTATTAAAATCTTTGCCGCTTGCGTTTATCAAAGATGCTCTTTCGACTAAGTCGATTGCATAGACTTATGAAAAATAATAAGATTGCCTCAAATAATTGAGGCAAGAATTAGGAAGGCAACCACTAGCCAATCCGCTGATAGTTACAATTTATAAAGAAATTGTGAGTCTTCGATATATTTTAAAGAGCTGTCAAACAGACTTCGACAGCTCTCTACGATCAATTTGAAACATTGTTATTTAAATTTTTATCTTTTTATAATATTGTTTAGAACTACGCCATTTACCATTATTCCCTGGTATACCATCGAGAGCTTCAGAAAATATTGCCTCCGCGTAGATATTGAATAGCAGCGGAGACAATATATAACCTTGTCGCACTCCGCGCAGCATGTCCTTGTTGAATGATGTGTGACCATCGACCCTAACATTGGCTGTTTGCTCCCAGTACAAATTCTTAAGAAAACGGACATCCCTGTAGTCTAGGCCAACTTTCGCCAAAACCATCCAATTCTATCCATCCAAACCAAAAAACATTCCATAAGTTGTGTAAAGCCTTCTCGTAGTCAATAAAACAGACAGAGATCATAATTGATGCATCTCTACATTAGCACTTGAAATTTTTATCTGTGTTAAAATAAATGATTCAGTAAGTTAAGAAATTGTCTATTAAGTTACTAAAGCGTTGCCGCTTATAATAAGTTTTTCTATATAATAAAAATTCTAAATAATAACATTTTTTTTTTTAAGTCGCTGCGAACTATCGAATTTTCAAAGCGACATAAAGAATCTCGTCCACTCTGTCGTGAACAGCGTGCTCAATACACGACCCAGGTCCCACACTTAGCTCGTCTGCAATAATTTGTGAATGAGATAAGATAAACTCAATTAATTTGTCAAGTTTTATTGATACAAGCCTCTCATATTTTTCGAAGGCCATATAAACCGTATAATTATTTGTATTTTAACATGTCCGTATGTCACAAATATCTAAATGAACTGAATGACGAAGTTGTTCGTAAGTATCTCTACTCTGTTCTGATACCTACACTTAATCTTCCTAGGTGAAACGGCGCCTGTTCTTGCTGTGAGGCAATTCTGCGTATTCGGTATGATTTGTCTGTTTACTGGGCAAATGTGACTTAACATGTTGTGTCAAAGACATAAGAGCAATTATTGTGCTGCCGATAAAAATTGACCTTGAAACTTGTGTTTCAAGAATTTGACCGTTAGTGTCGAGTGATTTTATATTTATGTACGTTGAATAATATGTACTTAGTAATAAAATTATATGGATTAATATTATCTTTTAAAAGTACCTATTTGTGTAAACAGCTTTTACATTCCCGCTTTATAATTGCCAATATTAAAGTATTAAAATTGACATAGTATGTTATCCTTAAGAGATATCGCGGACTTTTCTGTAGAACTACATGAGGTAGACAATTCCACGATACATTATTTTGTTTTCGTTTTCGTTGAAAGCTCCCAGGCGCCTTAGTTTTTCCGACACAAATATCGTTAATGTATACAAAAACTTAACAAATTATATACTAAATCCTTCCTCGAGAATCACGCTTTCCATTGGTGAAAACAACATGAAAATCGGTGCAGTAGTTTTGGAGTTTAATGCCAATAGACAGACAGACGCAGTTTAGTACTTTGTTTTATAATATGTAGTGATAATTGAAGTGACAGTGATGTTTTAACGAGTCCTGTGAATGAGCGGTATGAACAAAAATAGTCTAAATGCCGCCATACCAAACTGCACAAATAATAGGTCTTTACCTATGATATTGCCGTTCTGCAGTATTGGTCATTTCAAATCAAAATAATTTTTGTTTGGCTACGAATTCTAATTTCAAATCAATTTTATTTTTATCGCATATCAATGTTTTTCGTCATCATGGGTACTTTAAAAATTCGAGGAATTATAGAAAATGAGTACCGTCGCTCGTGGCAGCAACGCGTCACAAGCGGCACGTAACATCAACGACGTTTACGGAGCTAACACTACAAACCAACGCACCACCTGTTATTGGTTTGCTCGCTTCCGTTCTGGAAATTTCGACCTGAAAAATGAACCTCGCGGTCGTCCGAAGACTTTGGTCGACAATGACGAATTAAAGGTGATTGTAGAAGCTGATGATACACAATCTACGGCTGAATTAGCAGCAGCTTTCGATGTTAGCGTCAAAACAATATTGGTCCATTTGCGTCAAATTGGCAAGGTAAAAAAGCTTGACAAATGGGTGCCCCACAAACTCAATGATTGCCAGCGCGAAGTACGCGTCGAGACGTGCCTTGCACTACTCTGTTGAAGACACACAAATGAAGGAATTTTGAACCGCATTGTTACCTGCGATGAAAAATGGATTCTGTTTGATAGCCCCAAGTGCTCACCATGTTGGTTGGATCCTGGTTCAGCACCTAAACAATGCCCTAAACGAAAACTTACACCTACAAAAGTGATGGTCACTGTTTGGTGGTCTAGCGCCGGTGTGATTCATCACAGCTTCTTACCAAACGGGGTGAGCATTACTGCAGATGTGTACTGTGAAGAACTGAACACAATGATGGAGAAGCTGGCACATCTCCAACCAGCATTGGACAATCGCTCGTCTCCGCTGCTCCTGCACGAGAACGCGCGACCTCATACTGCACAGCAGACGGTCTCCAAATTGCAAGAACTGGGGTTGGAAGCTCTCCGTCATCCGCCCTCCTCACCAGACCTTGCGCCTACAGACTACTACTTTTTCCAAAATTTGGATAACTTCTTGGCGGGAAAAATATTCAATACCCGAAAGGCAGTACAAAATGCCTTTGAAGAATTTGTTGCCTCCCGTCCAGCTGATTTCTTTAAGAAGGGCATCAATAAACTGCCACTGCATTGGCAAAGATGCATTGATTGCATGGGTGACTACTTCGATTAATACAAATAAAAAATACATGAAAAAAATTTGTTTAAATTTTTTCATACAAAACGGCAATTTCATAGGTAAAGACCTAATATGTCGGATATGTGTCATTTTGTAAAATGAAATAATGCTAGAATTATTTATTAAGTACATATTAATCTAATATATAACGGGGACGGAAGGTGTTCGACCATGACGGTCTGTTATCCATCACAGTCGTTAAAGAGTGCCCCTCACGTTCAAGATGTGAACATTTACAAATGTGCTACTTGTGACTGATAAATCAGCTGACCTTTGGTGGGCCTTACTGAGGTAACGTATTGGATCCAATTGCACTTTATGTATAAATTACTTTGTCAGGTGTGTTGAGATCGACTTATTCTAAATTCAAATGTTCTGTTAAATAACTTCCAAACAGTACATTCGTCATCAAGTGTGTGTATAACTGTTATTATTACCCTCTCACATTTAGATTTTTTTAAGTGTTACCATTAAAACAAATGATTTTTTACGTACAATAGATACCGTTGTTTACGGAGTTTCATGCAATAAATGAATTCATTTATTTTGAAACAATTTATTTTGTACAACGTGATGTTATGTGCTAACTAATCTTACTTATGATAAAGTGGAAAGTCTTCTGATCAGACTAACATGACAAGCACACGCAGTCTAAGGAGGAACCCATTTTTTTTTCTTTATTGTTCACAATAAAAAGTATTACAGAGAAAATACGTAATATAAAGTCCAAGCAAGAAACCATGTAAGTTTTATCCGTGGAGACGAGATCGCTCTTAATTACTTTCATTATTAAATTATATTATTTAAAAATTGTTAAAAATTAATTGTTTAATATATACTTTGCCTTTTCCTGTTTTTTCTCAATACTTTCTAAACGTTTGCAGGCAAACCATTTAGTGTGTCTGGCAATAAATACTCCCATTTCCGCTTAAAATAATATGCATTGTTACATTTAGGTTACAATTAGGTAATGCTCCTGTGATTCCTCTAGTGTTACAAGAGAATGTGGGCGGCGGTGATCACGTAACACCAGGTGACCCGTACGCTCGTTTGTCCTCCTTTGACATGAAAAAAAAAATAGATGCCGATAAAAAATGGTTGGGTGTTTCAAGTATTTGAGCGTCATTGGATTGTAATAGGGAGGGCGTATGGTAAGCACCAGGCGAACTCCTTGTTCGTGACGTCATGTCTCATAAAAATATCATTGAAGTATTTATAAAACTACCTGACCCGACAGACGTTGTTCTGTACATAATAAACAAAATTACTGTTTTTTATTAATTTGTCAATAATATTTCATAACATCAAGAATTATTTCGTAAAATATGCTCCCTGTTGTTTTGAAATGAAATTGTTTCACAGCAGAACTGTCAAACAATATGTATGTGTTTAGGTAGGACAGACTACGGAGGTGTGGTTGTCGTGACCGTTTTATTAAATCCTTAAATATAGATCCAAATACACACTCACAAACATACACACACGCACACATACACACGCAAACACAACATACACATCAAATGTTGATATGCTTACAGATTTGTTTTAATTGTGAGATTAATGTTAATTTTGTTTTGCATCATTTTTGTTTATTGCGAGACATTATCAATACATGTGTCCTAAGAAAACTTACTGGGATTTTTGGGAAGCCTCAACCACTTAACTGTATAATGCAATATTTGAAATAGATCAAATTTATTGTTATAGTATAAAAACTATCATGTTTTAATGTGTCGAAATCCAAAACAGTGTGAAAATCTAGATTTAAAAAACAATTTCAAATTCTACAAATGATTTAAGTTTTCTTTACGCGAGTCTCGTGCCAGATTTGGCGAGACAACACGTCCTGAGGATGCCTCGTGTAGAGGCGAAACACGTCTCGAATTGTTTTTTTAAAAACAAATATTGGCAGAATTAACACTAAAGATAACCTTAAATCATTTGTATAATTATGGATTTCCGCAAAGTAACGCCTAATTCAATAAATTTGAATTCTATCTTCTACCAAGAACTGCCATAACCTCTTACAAACACGCCGAGCACATGTGTAGTTTACCGAATCCAGAATCTAAGTAAAAAGTAGCCCGTGGCTTTGTGAGACTTACAGACGTGACTTGGGTGAACAAGTGAATCGATTCGGATTTCATAGAACAACACTTGACTCAACATTGTCGTTACAATAACTGATACAGCTTTAGCATTAGTTTAACAAGTAGATATGACGAAGTTTCTGTAAACTTTGGTTGTTGTAAGTTATAAATGGAAGACGGTTATTTCTTCTTCAGTTAAATTGTGAAATGTACTGAATGGGTAACACATTGTTGTAAGCAGGTATATATATATAGGCCTTATTTTTATCAGAATTGTATATTGCTTATTATAGTTGTAGGTCGTTTAACATTCTCTTCAAACCTATATCTTATATCTTTAAACGAGCAATTATTATGTATATCTATGTATATATAATCTGAATCGTGGAAACGGCTCCAAGGATTTTCATAAAATTTAAGTAGACAGCGGATTTCGGGGGCGATAAATCGATCTAGCTAGGTTTCTATAAAAAAAAGTAGTTTTTATCTGTGTTTTAATAAGAAACAGCTACAATAACATTAGAATACACAGGTAAATTTCGCCACTACATACATACAAGACTATAATAGCTCAGACTGGGTGATCCGGATTGAATCACAGGTGCGTTGGCAGCCTTTTAGAAAGGTGAACGTGCTTTTTTGAAGGGGTGTAGTTAGGCAGTGTTGTTCTATGGCGTATTTTTTTTTTTTTTTTTTTTTTATACGAGACGAGCAGGAAGTTCAGCTAATGGTAATTGATAGATACGCCCTACCTATGGGTAGGTCTGCACTGCATTGTTATGACAATGCAGTGCCGCTCAGGTTTCTTGAGAAACCCTAAAATTCTGAGTGGCACTACAATTGTGCTCGTCACCTTGAGATATGTCAGATGTTAAGTCACATTTGCCCAGTAATTTCACTAGTTACGGCAACCTTCAGACCGAAACACAGTAATGTTTACACGTTATTGCTTATCAGCAGAAAAAGGCGCCGTTGTGTGCAAAGGAGTCAAGCACTGGTAAAATCTTAGAAACACCGCGCAAGGAAATTCATTCACAATTCGGTTGTACGAAAAGAAATTTCCTTTAAAATCGCACTATAGAGGAACGCCATAAATCCACATGTTGGGAATGACATTTCTGGTATGTCGTGCGAAGGTGAAATTGCACGGCAATTGAACGGCAAATAACAGGTGAAACAGCTCTCCAGAACACTGCCGGATTCTGCAATAATCTTATTTGCGAAAGATATATAATCATTCAAATTAAACTATACTAATATTATAAAGAGGTAAAGTTTGTGAGGTTGTAGGAGGTAATCTCTGGATCTACTGAACCAATTTTGAAATTTTTGTAACCAATAGAAAATTACATTATTTGAGAGTGTCATTAAATCGCAAAATGATAAGACTTTTTCGTGGTAGTCGGATTTGCAAAGTAAGTCTGAGAAAAAACTGTCGACATTTCTTACGAGTGTTGCCTTAGCAATGGGAAATATATGATTGTTTTCTATGTATATATGCATGCGGCAAAATTGAGCAACAACTAATATTAATTGGTGTACCAATTCCAATCTTTGTCGACTAACGGCGGTTCTCAATATTCAGTCTATCCCTTACTTTAGATAAAAATCGTAACTATCGCTAACTTTTCTGTCCCAATAAATTATCGACGGTAACTCACCTTATCCGTGCATGCTGTCTATTAATGGGTAGACGTATAGCTTACCAGCGATATAAAGTTTGTATGGAAATTGCAATTCACGCATCCTAATATAAGGCGATAAGAATAACTTATCGGGTATATTGGGACAGCTTCAGATTATTGACAGCTAATTAGAAAACTAATTTAAACAGAAAACAGTAGAAGGTAGTAATTTATCTCTATCTGTAGATAGTATGAAGATAAGACACAACTTATAATTCAGTTAATATACCACACGCCTTCGAGTCCATCACTTGAACATCAGGAAAGTGTAAGGTATCTACACTCTACATGTAGATATACCAGACTCTAGAGAACAGACCACACCACCCGCTGAGTCCAGACATCAAAATTCATTATCGTCGCATCACCTTATATAAATAAACATTAAAACCCGAACCTCCTCGTTGTTTCTCACACGGCCTGTAGTATCCAATGACACGTATAAATTTATCTTGTGACTTGTAACACCACGCAATAAAGAACAATATTCAATAATCATTTCACAGCTTTTGATAAAGTTGAATAGCTAACACATGAATCTTATTAAGAGCTTGTTAAGGCTCAGAATTGCTTGGTGGTTATTCAATACACGTCCGAGATGGCTTTTGGATATCTTAAAGTATTCTGTTTAGCAGTTTACGAGCCAAAACGGTATATGGGGATAAAAATTATGATATGTTAATGTTTTTCTATGGTGCAAGTTGAAAGCGAAAAATTAAAAGTACGACCTACCGAGATAATGTTACCAGGGTTCAGAGTAAGCTTACCATAAATCCTTTAATGAAACTATTAAAAAGCATAAAATACATTTATTTTCTCAAAATTAATTCCGTTAGAAATACAAATTATTTGAGTCTTGCAAAGCAGTCTCGTGCCAGATTTTGGCGAGACAACACGTCCTGAGGATGCCTCGTGTAGAGGCGAAACACGTGTCGAATTGTTTAAAGACATATATTGGCGGAATTAACACTAAAGAAAACTCAAATCATTTGTATAATTATGGATTTCCGCAAAGTAACGCCTACTTCAATAAATTATAAAATTTCCGTTTGAAATATTTTTGATGTCACATGGAACACTACCACCGGAGACGGCGCAAGAAACAATCCCAGCATTCTTTTTTGCGCTCTTTTAAATAAAATAAAGTGTACAATATTCTACTGTTATTGATGTTGCTATAAAATAATCTTAGAATTAGACATAAAGCTGTGGAGAAGTAAGATTACTTCTAGCATAGCACTACAACCTTTTGTCCTGGTCCAGAACTCTAGGCGTTACTCTTCGTAAATAGCTTTCTTCTCGTAATTCCTAAGGCTTTTGGCTTTAACCTTTGGGTCTGCCCCAAAACTGCCGATCGCCACCGTTTCGTTCTACGAAATTTAACAGATTTTTATTATCGTGGGTGTTTAATAGTAATTTTAAGTTTAAATTGTTAAAATTTTGTGGTAATGTAATTACAGTTTATATGTGGCTCTTCCACTCCGCAGTTCTCTTTTGATGTTTATTGGGATATATGATCAGAAAAGTGTGACTGACGCAACAGGACGAACTAGGTCAGCGAGGTCCATAGATAATAAGGCCGTGTAGTAATCATATGCCGATGGTAGTGAATCTTTGACATAAACATTTCCGGATTGAAAATGCGTAAACAAACTTAGTGTTAGATTGGTCTCCGCTGTACTCCAGCTAGATACCGTACTACCTAAGAATAATAGGTATTATTATTTTCTTTTAATAAGCTTTTTTTTACGGAAACTTTTAATTATAGTGTGTATTGGCTATTTCTAAGGATGCTTGTGTGCGTGGCATCTTGACACTCAATCGCATCTTTCAAATTTTGTTACTTATATACGCTTCGGGTTATTTTATATTGAAATTGTTTGACAGAAAATGTGGCACATCAACGTCACACATTAACCGCCACGACCCCACGCGAGACTGGTATAGTACGCTCACTTGGGCGTAGTATTAGTTGCCACACTTTGTGACTACGCCTGCGGTATCTAGTTGGAGGGCAGCGGAGACCAATCCTTAATCTAAAGTTACCTACTCTCTTACTGCATTGCATTAGCTTTAAACGACACAATTTTTTTTCGCGGCTTGCGTTGCATTTTTTCCTTTTTTGTAGTACAATGAAAAATACCTGGACACAACATTGTACTTATTTGGTTCCTTTTTTGGAAGATAACCTTTTTAATGTCAACATAACCAGCAGATACAACTAGTACAGCGACGGACATTTCATCGCAAGTTCATACATACTTATCTATATAAATAAATATGAATTGCTGTTCGTTGGTCTCGCTAAAACTCGAGAACGGCTGGACCGATTTGGCTAATTTTGGTCTTAAATCAATTGTGGAAGTTCAGAGAAGGTTTAATAGGTGAATAAATAGGAAAATGCTACTAAATTAAATAGAAACAACAAATTTGTTTTTCCTTTGATGTTCCATACGTAATTTCTATGGGAGAATTTATTGACGCATGGTTTGACAGTTCTGCTGTGAAACAATTTCATTACGAAAGCAGGGTGCGTATTTTACGAAGTAATTTTTGATGTTTTGATATAATATTGACAAATTCATATAAAAACATTATTTTATTTATTATATACAGAACAACGTCTGTCGGGTCAGCTAGTATATATATAAAAATGAATTGCTGTTCGTTGGTCTCGCTAAAACTCGATAACGGCTAGACCGATTTGGCTAATTTTGATCTTAAATCAATTGTGGAAGTTCAGAGAAGGTTTAAAAGGTGAATAAATATGAAGATGCGCGGAATTATAAAAAAAACATCGATTTTGATTTTCCTTTGATGTGCCCCCGTCGTTCAGAAATCAAATTGAAGAATAGTTTAAGATGAATAACTAATTAGAATCTTTCTAACTTTCTTAGGAGGTAAAAATCGAACTTTATTCTAGCTACCTATACTTAGTTTTATTATGTTTAAGTTTTTAACTACAGCTGTTAACTATAATGGCAATACAACGTTTGCTGGGTCAGCTAGTATGCAATAAATATTTTTCTCTGCCTTATTTATTATAAGTTATTTTAATTTACTTCAAAATTTTCCATCACTCGGACCGCGTCGTAACAGTAAAGTGTCGCGCAACCCGCTGAGAATCGAACATAAAAATATAAATAAAAGGTGCGCAGAAACCACTTATTGATATTGACTCCATTTTATATTAGATGTATTTACAGACTTGAATGGCTACACCTAACAATGGACTAGACGGAGCGTCAACGATACAACTTTACACGAACGAACGTTTCATAGCCGATCATGACGGCTCATTCAATACGCAAAAAAGTGCTCAGCGAGCATATAGTAGCTTCAAAATTAACTGTATAACTGGATAAATTAGAAATGCGTCGTTTGTATACTTATAACATGCAGTGGGGTAACTTTTTTTATGACAATAAGGGACGAGACGAGCAGGACGTTCAGCTGATGGTAACTTGGTTGGTACCCCTTGCCCATTACAATGCAGTGCCGCTCAGGATGATTGAAAAACCCAAAAATTCTGAGCGGCACTACAAATGCGCTCGTTACCTTGACGACTATATCAGACGTTAAGTCTCATTTTTTATACGGCGCCCTTCAGAGCAAAACACACTAATGTTTACATAAAACTACTTGACGGCAGAAATAGGCGCCGTTGTGGTACCCATAATCTAGCTGGCATCCTGTTCAAAGGAGCCTCCCACTGGGAAACCTAAAACTGTATGTAGTAATAAGTACATACGCGCGTATAATAGACCTTACGTTCATAATCGCATTAAAAAAGACTTACATAAATTAAACGCATACAAGTCTGGTGAGAATAAAATATATTTTATTATTGTTGAGAGAATGTTAATGTGGCTTAACTCATAAGTATTTGAGCTCCGTCTGTTATATTTGTCAAGTCTGAGTCACGTTTAAGCGCATTGTCAAACCGGTCGGGACAAACTATACAATGTGAATGTTAAATGCATTTTATTTGCACTCTTGTAACAATTTGTTGTAGGAAATAAGAATGCAACTTTTCCTTTATTATATCTTGAATACAACGTTTTTAAGATAATTTTATTTGGGTTCCTCAATTATGTTTTTTTATGAAAATAAAGGACGACACGACAGGATACTTGAAAAATTCTGAACGGCACTACAACTGCGCTCGTCACCTTGAGACATAAGATGTTAAGTCTCATTTGCCCAGTAATTTCACAATTCAGACCAAAACACAGTAATTGTAGTTTGTAGTGTTTCGGTCTGAAGGGCGCCGTAGCTAATGAAAATAGTGGGCAAATGAGACTTAACATCTTAAATAGACCTAACAGTTCCATTAATTACTTAGATGTAAAGTAAACATATTACACTAGTAAACTTAAAACATGTTTGGTGACAAAATAGCAGAAATGTGACAAACTTAAAAAATAAACTATAAGGTTAAGATATATAATATTGTTTAACATTTCATTTAATTACTAGCTGACCCAGCAAACGTTGTATTGCCGATATTAAAATCGCGATACAAAAGTAACTGTTGATCGTAGATCGATGAAAATTTAAATTGTATGTATTTTTTAATGCTGAATCATAACAAATTAAAAAAAAATGTCAAAAAAATAATAAAAAAATATTTGGGGTGGACCACCCTTAATATTTAGGGGGATGAAAAATAGATGTTGTCCGATTCTCAGACCTACCCAATATGCACTCAAAATTTCATGAGAATTGGACAAACCGTTTCGAAGGAGTTTAACTACAAAATAATAAATAAAACAATGGCTCTGTCGTAAATCCTATTACTCCACTGCTGAATATCTAAATGATCGGACAGCCTGGGACTAGATTGTGATTATTTTATAGCGACTGTACAATATTGTATATTTTTATTGAAAAGAGCGCAAAAAAAAGAATGCTGGGAGAGTTTCTTGCGCCGCTTCTTCTCTCTCAGAGCGCCATTTGTGTCCGAAGCGGTAGTAGTATCTAGTAGTATAAGAAATGACAACAAAAAGAATTCTAAAGGAATCAATTTTGAGAAAATAAATGCCTTTTATGCCTTTTAACACCGCGACATGAGAATTTTATATATTAGATTTACATGCGCATTTTCTAGATATTATTTTAAGTCATTCAAAACAGTTATGCTAACAAGTAATGAAAGATGAATGAAAATATAGTGATATTAATAAATTAAGGAGTCGTTTGCAGAACACATAAATATCTGGTCCATACTTATCTATATATAAACATGGTTATTGCATCAAAAACTTGTAAGGGAGGAGGCGTATGTTCTGTTCAAAGCGATATATCGTGGGTTTTTATGTATACTTGTTCTGTATCAATGCATAATGCATTTTATTATTTATGGAGTTGTTTGTAAACAGGATCTCGAGTTTATTATTAGTAAGAAGGTGTTCAATTCGCTTGCTAGTAATATTATCTGCATAATAAAGAAATAATAAAAACGTTAGTAATAAATACCAACAGTTATGCTGTCTGTACACATAGCTTATTTACAACACCTTTAATAAAATAGTGTTAAAATAGTTACTTTTTAATACACTTTTATTAGCTTCATGCGTATGTTAGTATGTCACGGAATCTTTGAACATGATTTTGACCCCCTTTAAAACGTCGGATTAACTCGAAATTTGGAATACTTATTAAGAACCGATGACAATCCAATATAACAAAAAATGTAAAATAATATTTAAAAAAAAAAAACTAAAAAATACGCTTTTATAGAAAATCCCACTAAAACTAGAAAATAAATCTTTTATAAATTTGAAAATTATTTTATTGTAAAAGAAGGTGCTTTTCAGGATATTATCAAAGTAACCCTTCTACTCATATCTGTTCATAAAATATTTAAAACTATTGATACTATGCACCCCGCGCTTTTTTTCACTAAAATATTTATTTCTTACACTATTTTTAATTCAAATTTATTAAGATTTATTTTCTATTTTTTAGTGGAATTTTCTATACATGCGTATTTTTTTAGTTTTTTTTAAACTATTGTTTTTTGAAGATATAATTTAAGAACTTCGTGAAATGCTTTTGAATTCAATCAAAATACAAGAATCTGTGGTACTCTGACGTTTGTTAGTTACATTTCTGACGTCTAACCATTTTTATAATATACTAGTGGACCCAACAGACGTGTTTGTCGGAAATTTCGGACACACGTCTTAAATATGAAAAATCGGTCCAGCCGTTAGGAGGAGTCCACTAAAATACACTATATGGACGGAATTGAGAATCTAAACCAATCTCAAATACACTGGAACACACAAAAATATCATCAAAATCGGTCTAGCCGTTTTGGAGGTAGTTCAATTGTGAATGTAAACCATTCTTGAATACACCCGAAGACACACATCAATCTCAAATTCACTGGAACACACAAAAATCTCATCAAAATCGGTCCAGCCTTTCAGGAGATAGTTCAATTGTGAATCTAAACCATTCTCGAATCCACCTGAAGACAAACAGAAAGTTTCAATAAAATCGGTCCAGCCGTCTAGGAGGAGTTCAGTGACATACACACGCACACAAGAATTATATATATAACTAGCTGACCCGACAGACGTTGTTCTGTAGATAATAAAAAAAAATACTGTGAATATAGGACTTTGCCAATAATATTTCGAAACATCAAGAATTATTTCGTAAAAAATGCTCCCTGTAAATAGTGAAATTGTTTCACAGCAGAACTGTCAAACCGTGCGTCACTTAATTCTCTCATAGAAAATATGTCCATACAAAACAAATATTGAAAAGAAACATAATTATGGGTCCCAAATCGAAATAAAAAGTATTCTATCTCTCAAGTTGGAACTAACTGCACTCCATGAAGTAATCTCCATTTAAATCTGTTCATTAGTTTAGGAGTCCATCGCGGACAAACAACGATAAAGATTTCACTTCACACTATACTAGGGTTAGACTTGACTATTCCATCGGGTAGGAAAGTGGAAAGCGCTTGTCTTGGAAAATTTAGTGTCATAATTTTTATTCAATACAGATGTTAAACATGGTGTATGTACTATCATTATGATTCAAGAATAACATCTTTCGCACTGGCATCTTTCTTTTACGAGCTTCAGTTCATTACTTTTGTGATTTAGTTTTAAATTTAAGAGTCAATTTAAAAAGTTCAGTAGCAAGGAGTTTTCATACATAGAATAAAATCGGATAGATTTTATACTTTAATAACAAAATAATTACAGGAATATTACTTTAGAGTGCGTGACAAGTTACGTGCTGCACTCGTGATTTGTATGACACTTTGTGTTTAGTCTAGTTTAGTAAGGCGTAGTGAACCGTGATACAAATCTGATAACAGTGTTCCCATAACCCTACGATTAAAAAATGGAATGTGTAATAATAAAATAAATACATCGACAATACAAGTGTTTAAAGTTTTTACATGAAAATGTAGGTACCGATAAGGTCCTGTGGCTAAAAGTCCGTTAGTAAATCTGTTAAAACGTAACATCGTTTTCATGTGTTGCGATAAAAACATTAAACATTTTATTGTCGCTTAAACTTTTTCTACAAATACAAAAAATCGCCTCGAGATAAAGTCAAGTGTCATTTTTTGTGAAATCCCACGAAGTTTTATCATCAATCAATAGCAAAAAGCATTCGTTTGAGTTTCTCAGAAGGCCGGATGCAGCCTGGAGTAAGGAGAGATTGTGCGGAGATATGAACCCTCGCAAAACCCAGGGCCCAACCTGAAAGAATTCTGAGATCACGCACATTGCGGAATACTAATAATATCTTATTATATTCTCATCGATTCGCGCACATTGAAATAAAATACTTATTACAGACTCTGTGAATACGTTTTATCTACTGCAAAGACAATGCAACGATGCAAAAAAATAAATAAACAAATTTGAATAATCAATGTAATTTTTTTTTCATAGAATAGGAAGACAAACGAGCGTACGGGTCACCATTTGTTAAGTGATCACCACCGCGCACAATCTCGAGGAACCACAGGAGCGTTGCCCGCCTTTAAGGAAGGTGTACGCGCTTTTTTTGAAGGTACCCATGTCGTATCGTCCCGGAAACACCGCACAAGGAAGCTCATTCCACAGCTTTGTAGTACGTGGACGAAAGCTCCTTGAAAACCGCACTATTATAAAATTATACGTATTAAAACACTTGTAACTTGTTTCTTAGTCATACTTAAATGTTAAAACTTAACTTATACTTGATTCGCTTATGTTCATTATCTTTTTGCCTTCTTTATGACATTCTGTTTAGTTTTCGTAATAATAACTTTGTCCACCAGTCTATATTATCTGATCGAAAATAAACTGCTTCCAACCAAACCAATTACGATTGTCAATTAAATGTGTTAATGTTATAGGATTTTTCCGACTTTTCTAAAAGATACGATGATGTCGATGCAATATCTCTGAAATTTGCAATACTCGTATCAGGAATAAGTTTAAGTAAAATAACTTGTATGTGCCTAAGTCATGCACAACATCCTTCTAATATTATAAATGTGAAAGTTTGTATGTCTGGATGTATGTTTGTACCTCTTTAACGCAAAAACTTTTGATGAAACTTTATAATAATATAGCTTACACACCAGAATAACTCATAGGCTATAATTTGTAACACTATAGTGTGAATTATCCAAAAAATAAAATAAGTGTGAAGTAAGTAGAAAAGAAATCTGCAATTTATATGGCAATACAACGTTTGCCGGGTCAGCTAGTTTGCTAATCTATTATTAGGAATGTGTTATACACATGCTAAAGTAATATAAAAATATGGTGCTAGTAATGAGATACAAAAATGTCGATATTTGAGTGCTCTCGAGCGATGTAGTCAAGAGCTTCAAGAGGAGAACATTAGATCGATACGACCACGCGACGCGACGGGCGACGAGACGGCGACGACGTCAAGTGGTGCGCAGACGCAGGTAGCTGTACAGCTAAAGCTATGTCATTCAGTGATGTAGAACTATCTATCGATAACGGCTATTAGTATATTATTTGAATAGGATACATATATATTTTTTAAGCTTTTTACTTTATTGATTAAAATAAATGATTAATTTTTTAATTTAAGGGTATGCAATATATTCCCGTAGTCAGCCAGTCATCTTGTGTTTTTATCCTTTTAATCAAATTTTTAAATTTTATTTTCTATCTCGTTAATGGTATTTTGTGATACAGCAACAAATTTATTAATGTTCATAGTTTCATGAAATGGAATATACTGCTGCTATTAACTGCAGCAATTAATCCATCAATTTAAAATTTGCCGTCTGCTTACTTTTATCGATAGACGATAAAAGAAAGCGAACATCCCTACTCCTTATCTGATACTTATCGGTTTTTATTGGAAAGGTTCGAACTAGGTGTGTTTGTTCGAATCTCGGGTCGTGTTTGGGGACACTAGACAAATTTACATTTGACAATTGACAATTTCGGAACAAATTCATATTTGAATGTCAAAATTAGTATCTACTGCGAGATTAGAGTGAGCCTTCAAATTTTTTGTTTGTTTTTTAATGGAGAACTAAGATACCGTTATCATCGGTGCTTTAATAATTTACGACATTATTAATAGTATCTTCTGCTTATCCATAATCTACAATCTACACCCTTCGCCTTTTATGTGAGTTTTAGCAAAATTCGAACTCTAATTCATTGAGAAGAGCGAAAACGTTGAATGTAAGAATAAAAATATATAGTATAATAATTTTGGTTTTGGTTTCAGAAACGCTATTAATCTCAATAATATCTAAATATTCAACAGTCCGTTTTGCGGAGTGCGCTGAAGCATTGTTGTAGTAAAGGAGGATCCTGCTTCGAGGACGCTGCTGTCGAATTTTTTCCAAAACAACAGGCAAACAGCAATTGACATACCAGTCTGCAGTAACTGTCCTTCCATCTTCTAGTACAACTGTCGCGAAATGACCTTTCCGACCAAAGAATGAGGCAATCATCTTTTTTCCTTGACTTCTTCCTTTCTTTACCTTAGTTGGCCGATCCTCGAAAGGAAACACCCACTGAGCTGATTGTCTTTTGGTTTCAGGTACATAGGAATATATCAGGCTTTCATGACCTGTAGTAATGTCAAATACAGCATTTGAGGTTGATTCGTCGGTTAAAGTATAGAAATCCTTCTGGTACAAAGCTGCCGGACGCCTAAATGTTCGTGTAATATTTTTTGAACTTGACTATCTGTTGATAGGTCACTCTCTTATCTTCCTCTATCATGCATCGCACAGCACTGAAGCTATCTTCAGTAGTCGCTGTTAAAGGACGTCCCACAGGAGCACGCGGATCATCATGAGATTGCTACGTCCACGGCTCAAGGGCTCGGGATGGGGCTTCATAAATAAATGCTAATCGCAGCCTATCATAGCTTTGTTGTTGAGTAACACACAACGAAAGTCATAATAAATCATTGACCGAAAATTTTCTCGCGTTAGGTTAATTTTCACGTGTAACAAGAGTTTTAGATTTGCCGCCAATTCACAAAAACAAATGACAAATGAATGCAATATACTTGATAAGGTTAACAAAGAGTTCTAAAATTGAAATAAAAAAAAAAGTTTTCATTAGCAATGTTTCTAACTGGCCAGTTCTAAACATTTTCAGTGTTACCCACGTAGTATGAAACACGCAGTGGTTGTACATAAGTTTGAAAAAGTAGTAATTACAGTATGGCGATTTTCGACGAAGTATAATACGGCTAAGTTTGAAAGCAAACAGTTGCTTAAAACGTGGTCGATTTCAGCTATCACCGTTTTTTACCTGATTATAGCCGTCATCTATCAATCTATCAATGACTGCACGTTTCATACAATCGAGTGAATCGCTTTTTTATTAGAGAGTTTCGCTAGGCTGGGGACTGCGGTTGACAGGAGCCGAGATAGTATTTGTCATAGTTGTCATTGTATGCTAAGCACTATTAAGCCTCTCTATTCTCTATATCGCTATTTTGGCAATATTTACTAACAGTGTCTTTTTCTTTTTGGAGATTATTGGATCACAGGTTTTAGATAATTTTAGCCTATTTCAACCATTATATATAAATACTAGCTGACCCAGCAAACGTTGTATTGCCGATATTAAAATCGCGATACAAAAGTAACTGTTGATCGTAGATGGGTGGAAATTTGAAATTGTATGTATTTTTAATGCTGACTCATAATCAAACAAATTTAAAAAAAAAAGTTCGTGTGGACCACCCTTAACATTTAGGGGGATGAAAAATAGATGTTGTCTGATTCTCAGACCTACCCAATATGCATTCAAAATTTCATGAGAATCGGTCAAGCCGTTTCGGAGGAGTTCAAAGTTTAACACCATGACACGAGAATTTTATATATTAGATATACAGAGCTTGAAAAATTTTATATAAATAAAACAATCAAATTGTATAATTCCAACTCAGAAATATACTATTTGCAAAACCCAGCTTTAACAAAATTTTATCTCCAGCTAGTTAACTAGATAACTAATACACAAAGTAATAGTTAACGTTTAGTTAGTAATTTATTTCTTACTAACTTATTATTGTTTAATATACTATCGATGTAATTTATGACCTAATAACCCCAATTAAAAATTGTTCTTTTATTTTAAATACTTTTGTAATTGAACATTAAGCGGCAAATATATACAGATTTAAGCTTTTTTTACGGACAGATGGCCGTTGGGGCAGTAGAGTCAAACGCAGAGTTGGTTGGACCAACGATCTGGTGAAGATTGCCGGAATACGTTGGAGAGATCTTTAGGGGAGGCCTTTGTCCAGCAGTGGACGTCTTCCGGCTGATGATGATGACAATGAAGCTTTTAAAGTTTAAGAGTTTGTTATTGTATATTAATCTATGTACTATCTCATATTAATATTTTTAATCCTCATGTTATTGGTATAGTGATAATAGAAGTCACATCTGTACGAGTAATATGTAGTTACAGTTAGTACAATGTGTCATTGTTTAGTGCACAGTATGCACATGTAGTTATAGAGATGTAGTGTGACCAGGGACCAGGGACCACCCACGTGTAGTGCAGATAATAAAACTAGTAGCCACAGCACTGGGGTGACCATGAGTTATAATAAAACTGTACTAATTTTCTAATTGCATTATATTTATTTTCTAAACGAGTAATAGTGTAGTACCCACCTGTTGTGCAATGCCCAACGCATTAAGCAGCTGCTGATGGTAAACAACAGACGTTTAATCCGTAGAATACGATACCGATACCGTAAATAGTAGATTACTCTGAACCGAAATCAAATACAAAAGTTGTTTTTGGCAACCACTATCGGTCATCTCTGCCGCCGTTGCAAATGGAGAAGCACAATAAGTATATATATTTTTAAACTTTTATTATCGCAGAATTTTCACATAGTAATTATTATTACGGGTACTCAAGATATATTATATTTTATATATATGGTGCCGATATTACGATCCAATTGCATGAATCGTGGTCACGGCAGAATTGCGGAGGCGGCAAGAAACACTTGACACATTGCCACTTGATACTGATAAACATCAATCAGTCCACGTTGCGTCTAATTCCTTTTTGATCTTCAAAATAAGGATGTTGTGCCCACCTGGAAAAGGAGAAGGCTAAGCTTCTGACTTTTTTTTATCTAAAACTTGATTCTGGCCCATAATGACATGGCACCTACTTTATCATATATATAAAATAAAATAAATAAAATGAGCCTTTATTGTTGTTACTAATAATAACATTTTTTAAATATATATCCTTAACGAGATAAAGATGGAAGTCTTTGGACGAGGCTTTAGTTGAATTACAAGCTGTTAAAATAACGTAAGGAATTAGTTAAGGATACACTATTTTCTATTTATATTCAAGTTTATATATAATTCAGACAGACAACTTTACGGCGTACCCTATTTGTAACACGCTGATAATTCACGTGGGTCTTTGGGCGTTTCCTTAATCAATCGATTGTTTGTGTCAGTTCCATTGGCCTCTCATCACAAAAAAAAACATTTTATACTTTATTCATGAGTAAGACTATCAAAAAGAAACAGAAATAAAAATATCACTATGACTCTTACGAGCGCAAATTACAAAAGAAAGCTAGAAAAAATGCAAAGTATTACTAATAAGCTAGCAGGTCACAGCTACTTATTTGAAGATAGTTGACAAAATATTATTTGGTATTCTACGCATTGAACCGCATTGTTAGGCACAGGCCACAAAACAAAAAAATATTTTGCCACTATTTGACTTGTCCACAATAAACGTAACTCATAGTTACTCTACAACGGATGATGGCATGCGCGAGCGCAGATGACGACAACAAAATGTAGACGCTGATCGATTTATATCGCCCCACAGTGCACTCACTACCATGCTGCACGCAATACTGATCCATAATACTACAATCATTACGTGTATAGTTGGACAACATTTCTCTAGCATTACACTTTTCACCACACGCTTCCTGTGGTTAATTTCGTACCTGTAGTATTTGTAGTTCATAAATAACTTGACATTTGTGCTTGTCTAAGGATGGTAGGGGCGCAGGCGGCTTGAATTTAAGTTATTATGTTATTATACAAATTATTTAAGTTTTCTTTAGTGTTAATTCCGCCAATACGAGACTTCAAGTCTCGTGCCAGATTTTGGCGAGACAACACGTCCTGAGGATGCCTCGTGTAGAGGCGAAACACGTGTCGAATTGTTTTAAAGACAAATATTGGCGGAATTAACACTAAAGAAAACTTAAATAATTTGTATAATTATGGATTTCCGCAAAGTAACGCCTAATTCAATAATTTTTTTTTTATTATGTTATTGTAAAAACTTAAAAAAAGAGGTTATTATATAATTATTAACACATTACTTTATTTCAATTTGTTTATAGAAATTAAGTGTTGTTTATAGACATTTCTTCTAAAACTGACAAAATTTGTAGTCCAAGGAGTTCAGATCTTCAATCTTATATGAGAGCTGATATATAAAGTCCGAAGCCATTCCAGCCATGCTTGATTGGTCTAGGTCCTAGGTCTAGGAGTCTAAGGTAGATTTTTAAAAGCGTATTGCTAAAAGCTTTCATAACGTAAGCTAAGGCATTTTGCTATTGATTAACTTTGAAAAGTCTTCACTCTATTTTCACAAATATAAAGTTTTTTGACTATGGAGTATATTTTATGTTTGTTCCCCTTTTGATTGTTGTTATGCTCTTCAATTGTAAGTTTTATTGATGTCAACAATATATTATATTGATTAATTGATGTGTTAAAAAGCGCTACCATGGACATCCCAATTAATAATTACATTTATTTAACTACTGTTACTCATTACTGTCTTAAAAGGTATAAAAGGCATTTATTTTCACAAAATTGATTCCTTTAGAATTCTTTTTGATGTCATTTCTAGTATACTAGATACTACTACCGCTTCGGAAACAAATGGCGCTCTGAGAGAGAAGAAGTGGCGCAAGAAACTCTCCCAGCATTCTTTTTGATGATTAGAAATACCTTTAATAGATTATAATATTCAGACCCTTAGTTAACTTGAGTTGTGTAATTTCGAGTACGCATTACTTATTGTGAATTGTAAGGGGAAACTCTGCCCTAATTGTGGTTGTCAGTGATAATCGTAATTCTAAGTGGAAACTTTAAAATACGGATATACTTAACAATTTTATTATGTGCGTTTAAAATACCGACCCCTTCTACATTTATTATAAGGATATTTCTATTTTGTAACTTTAATACTCGCGTGTCGAACAGCACACATTTTGATCGACCCACTCTTTATAACTAAAGGGTTTGATGTAGGGCATGTCCTATATATTGACGATTAGTACAATCTTTTGTTCTTTTTTAGGCAAATGGCAAAAAACTGAACCATTATAGATTCGTCATGTCAGTCTGTCTATCCGTGTATTGACATACACTTACACAGCCACTTTTTTTGAAACTATAAGAACTATACTGTTGAAACTTGTTAAGTAGATATATTCTGTGAACTGTATCAGGATTTTCACACAAAATTTTGTGTGAAAATCCTATACTTAAAACTGAAACTCAAAATTTTTTTTTCATCAATCATACTGTATAGGTCTACCAAAATGATATTAAGATTTCTAATATCTTTTTTTTTATAAACTGAATAGTTTGCGCGAGTGACACTTCCAAACTAGTAAAACGTGTGTGTCCCTGTAACTTCTAAAATAAGAGAATGATACAACTAAAAAAAATTTATTATGTAAATTACCATGTAAACATCCACCTAAACGAAACTGGTTTGAACAAGATCTGGTAAGTATTTTTTTTGAATACGTCAAAAATCGTTACGACGAACTACAAGAACTTTTATATTATGCTACTTGCTCCTACGGAACCCTTCATGGGCGAGTCCAACTCATACTTGGCCGCTTTTTTATGTTATGCGTAAGAGTCCTACCATCGCCGGAGTAGGTTGGATGAGGGCAGCGCAGGACCAATCGTCGTGGAGATCTTTGGGGGAGGCCTTTGTCCAGCAGTGGACGTCTTTCAGCTCAAATGATGGTGATGATGAAGAGTCCTAGCGGGAATATTTTTTTATAGGCTTTTGGTGAATTATGGCTTTAATTATAGCAGCCTTTTTATTTCTAACAGCACGCAGCCAACCCAATCTTTTATGGTCTTCCCCAAAAGGTGTGTTGATAATATGTAGATATCGTACGACAGGTGTGTAGTAGTGTCTTGAAATTGACCAATGGCTCCATGTGGCTCCAACGTGGATACGTTGTGCAAGGTAATCACAGCAATTCTGCTTCCATTGCACGTTCCAAAATTTGAATTAAAAATAAATACGTTTTATGTTAGAAAGATATTTATTGCCAGTGAAGTAATTATAGTATTTTAAGCAACAGTTGTATAAGAAGCAAAGCAATGAATGACGCCTTTTTTTGACCTAGTTCTTGTAAAAGACATAAAAAGGCATAAAAGGCATTTATTTTCTCAAAATTGTTTTTCTTTTTTATGGAATTGGAGGACAAACGAGCGTACGGGTCACCTGGTGTTAAGTGGTCACCGCCGCCCACATTCACTTGCAACACCAGAGGAATCACAAGAGCGTTGCCGGCCTTTAAGGAAGGTGTACGCGCTTTTTTTGTAGGTACCCATGTCGTATTGTCCCGGAAACACCGCACAAGGAAGCTCATTCCATAGCTTTGTAGTACGAGGGAGAAAGCTCCTTGAAAACCACACTGTGGAGGACCGCCACACATCCAGATGGTGGGGATGAAATTGTGGCGTGTCGTGCGAAGGTGGAATTCGGCGGCAGGAATCAGGTTAAAATTGATTCCTTTAGAATTTTTTTTTGATGTCATTTCTAATAACTACTAGATACTACTACTGCTTCGGAAACAAATGGCGCTCTGAGAGAGAAGAAGCGGCGCAAGAAACTCTCCCAGCATTCTTTTTTTGCGCTCTTTTCAATAAAAATATTGTACAGTCATTTCTATCGCTATAAAATAATCACAATCTAGTCCCAGGCTGTCCGATCATTTAGATATTCAGCAGTGGAGTAATAGGATTTACGACAGAGCCATTTTTTTATAAAACTTTTAAATTTATTTATAGATAATGCCTGAACAGTGGCTGGGACTTTATTATAGAAGTGTATACATTTACCCTTAAAGCTATTATGTATCTTATGAAGCCTTCTAGAATTAGTTACAAGCAATCCCTGATTTCTAGTGTTATAATAATGAAAATCACTAACATGCCGAAAACAATATTTTTTCTACGACTAGGTAATTTTAAATAAATCAAAAATTAAACAAACAAATATCACAAGTTTAAAAAATAAAACACTTTTAAAGGATTAAAACGCGTGTAATTGTAAATGTTTTAACATTAGATTTTTGCATAAAAATAACATTTTTTTTAGTTAACCCGATGTTTCAAGACCTTCCCAGATCTCGTTTTCAGGGGGACTGCAGATGAAATGAGTCAAAGATAGTATTTGTCATAGTTAAAAGAAAATATTGAAGTATTCGTTACTTTGCGGAAATCCATAATTATACAATTGATTTGAGTTTTCTTTAGTGTTAATTCCGCCAATATTTGTCTTTAAACAATTCGATACGTGTTTCGCCTCAAAACGAGGCAGCCTCAGGACGTGTTGTCTCGCCAAAATAAGTCTCATGCCAGATTCGAATTGTTAAAAGACAAATATTGGCGGAATTAACACTAAAGAAAACTCAAATCATTTGTATTTGTCATAGTTGTCATTATGAAGTTTAGCGCCTTTTATGTCCTCGGAGGTGGTATTTGCGTTTTAATCCTTTAAAAGTGTTTTATTTAAATGTGTAACACTCGCGTTAATCAAAGAAAATACTAAATATCACAAGTTTCCGAGTTGCCTCTTTAACTGGGCGGAAAATGAATTGTATACATACTTAACTCTGGCGAGAGCTGAAAACAATGCTTTTTAGGCCATACAGACTTTTTCAAGGATACAAAAAGGATGTACTTATGTTACTACTAAGTTTTAGAAAAAATAACGACCACGGTAGATAATAGTTTGCAGTAGATAGTTAATGACTTATTAATTCTTACTTTTATTTTTGTAATTTCACACTTACCACATTATAATTATTAACATTGTATAGTTTCTAGAATTAAGATTTATTATTAATATAAATATTTTTTTCTTATTTAAAATGTTTACTGTATAGGAACAAAAATTAGAATTACCAACCTAGAATTAGTATATGCAAACCAATTGTTAATGTTAAGTTGAGTTATTGTTGGTACATCTAAAATAAATTACTGATCGTGTCTGTATAAATGATAGATAAAAGTCGAGGAGTAGAAAAAGATATTATTGATAACTAAATAAAAACTACTTCACAATAACACCAACTTACCTAACAATAATTTAGAGTTAGTAAATAGCAGAGTTCACACTTCCTCCTAACCCCTGACCAGCAGAGACCGCGTTGCAACAGTGGCGTCGAAAACAAATCACCATAAGCCACCAATATATCTTTGATACCCAAGCTCTGATATATATTTCCTTTCAGCTGTCGACTTAAAGATCGTATAAAGGTATAAGTATAAGGTATTATTAGGTAGAGTATTTTCGTAGAAAACATTTAGCAAATATAAAATTGTTTAATTTTTTGTTTTCATCGCATTATATTCTGCATTAAAGCAGCGGTCCTCCACAGTGCGGTTTTCAAGGAGCTTTCTCCTTCGTACTACAAAGCTGTGGAATGAGCTTACTTGTGCGGTGTTTCCGGGACAATACGACATGGGTACCTTCTTAAAAAGCGCGTACACCTTCCTTAAAGCCTTTAGGCCGGCAACGCTCTTGTGATTCCTCTGGTGTTGCAAGAGAATGTGGGCGGCGGTGATCACTTACCACCAGGTGACCCGTACGCTCGTTTGTTCTCCTATTCCATAAAAAAAAAGCAAGCAGTATCATAAAATTAAGTAAAAAGAAATATATTGACCAGGGCCGTATGTTAACCAGCTTTCATCCAATGATGAAATTCATAAAAACACCTTATTTATATGTCTATTTAAAAATTATTTAAAATGCGGCAAATTGTTGAAATTTTTACAAAATAAACGCGTTCCAAATTTGAATAAGAACAATTTTGAAGTTCAAGGATACTTGTTTCGAAGTTTCGTACAATAAAACCAAGCATTTATGACTTTTTTTTACAAATATCGATATGTAAATCAAAAATACGTACTTAACATACTTTTTACAACTATGTTTTTGAGAATTTTACAAGTGATTGATATCTTTTTGTACCTTATTCTGGTTACCACGGAAACTTTCAAATCATAAGTATGATAATTTATAATTTGAATCCTTAACAATCTAAGAAATATCATTAATAAAAAGTATAAGATTTAATGGGTCTAATTGTGAGACTTAGGGGATGCAGGAAAGTTGATAAAATTTATGATCATACCTAAAGGCTCGAGTTTAAAGCTTAAAGGGTCTTTAGTGCGACCCTGGAAATACTGTTCGTCTTGACATGACAGATGTATCCACATCTTAATTAAGATATCAGGGTATGTCTATTGACATATTGATGAATAATTTATTTCTTGTATGTGTGAGCATTTGAAGAAACTTTTACCAGTGGGTGGCTCCTTTGAAATGAATGCCGTCGGTGTACTAAGAGGCGACTGGCTGCCGTCAAGATTATGGGAACCACAACGGCACCTTTTTTTTGCCGTGAAGCAGTAATGTGTAAGCAATATTGTGTTTCAGTCTGAAGGGTGCCGTAGCTAGTGAAACTTTTAGGCAAATGAGACTTAACATCTTCTGTCTCAAGGTGACGAGCGAAGTTGTAGTACCACTACCACCACTTAGAATATTTGGATTTTTCAAGAATCCTGAGCGGGACTGCACTGTATTGGGCAGGGCGTACCAATTACTATCAGCTGATCGCCCTGTTCATCTCTTTCCTTATTGTCATAAAAATATTCCTCAAAATTCAACAAAAACACTGCATAAATAATTCTACAACGTGCAGAAAGTATAATATATTTACATGGAGTGGAACTGATGACTGTGACGAAAAACGGCCACTGACACTTTTAGTGGACAACTGTTTGCTTTGATTTTATATGATAAGTGCCTACGGGTAGCGGTAAGATTTTTAAACTAAGATAAGGGACTAATAATGATAAAAAATTGAACTGATCTGATGACGCACTTAAAGGTGGCATCGGAACTCCGTAATATAACGGGTATTCTACCCGAGATAATGGGGCAACCTATAAATTATTCTAATGATAATGTCAAGCTACATTTGCATTACTTGGGCTCAGATATTATACTAGAGGTTAAAGTATTATCGTTTTGTACTGAAACATCAAACATTTTTGAAGTTCTGATTCTATAGCTGCGTCAGGCACTTTTTGGTAAGGGAAACTCTAATGGGTTCGCGTCGACGACATTCTCACGCGATAAATAAATAATTAAAAAAAAAAGTAAATATTGATGTATAAATAAATCTTGTACAGACTTTTTTCATGGGTGAAATCTCGTGAGTTCGCGTCACCGAAATGCTTATATATTTATATCAAACTACTGTTTATATATCTATATTATTACCTATATCTGACGCATTGTGCAACATTAGTGCTGTGTATATCTGATAAGTAAAATTGAATGGACTGTGTATTGTTGAAATAGTGTTTTTGTTTGATTAATATATTATTATTTGAAAGTAAGTTTAATAAATAAATTGAAATTAATAATTTAATTATTGTTTTGGAGCATCACGAAATTTTTAAAATAAAATACTAAAAGTTTTCACTTGTATCGGCAGTCTTTACAACTGCCAATTTTTTTTATGAGGTAAAATATATTTATTTAATCGAATTATTTACCTACGTTATCTAAAAACCTCGTTTAATAAATAAAACCTTCATCAGTTGCAGTTAAACATAAAAGATGTAAGCCACACAATTGGCGTACAACAATCATGTTACAATACATTCCCTTCGTCGCCACAAAACGGCTTAAGTCCTTTTCTCCGCGAGTTCCGACGCACATCTTTATCATATTCACATTTTTAAAAGCATTATAGCCCATTGAAGTGGATCACCTCGCTCGGTCGTCGTGTAAAGGTTTCCTGCGCGGTGCGCGGTCTCGCTAATGTCTAATACAATTGTACCGAGTGCTGTTCATATGACGAAGGGAGGCACGGTTCCTAGGGATGCCCAATGTTATATCGATGTTTTTTGCAGCGAACTTTTTAACTGTCTTTAATCTGTAATTAATTAACGCAAAAGTTGCTTATGTATATCTTTATGTCATGCAATGGATTAATCCATCCATCCATCATATCTTTGGGAACATATAAATTCAAACTTTTTCTTTTATAAACTAAATATCCGTAAAATTTAGGAAATCTATCAAAGTAAAGCTAAAAATGCCATGTATATAGGATAGAGATTTCATGTTCCGTATCGCAATAATTTCACAAAATTTGTCCAAAATTCAATTAACTTGGTTTGTTTTTATATGCGAAACCATCCCTCATACGGCACACTTCGTCATTATTGTACGATAGCAGTTACTGTTTTATAATATAATACGTTCAAATATACATATTATATAAATTGAACATATTATACATTTTCACTGTTTTTGCTAGAACGTAGACATAACTCTACAATACACCCTAGGCTGCCATCAATTAATTGATTGAAAAACCATTATATTATTATTTCCAACATGATATCGATCTTCGAAATGATCACTAATTGTATCAATTACATGTCCGCCCTAAACAATCGATGCTATCTAAATAATTTACAGAATACTATCAACTTTATCGATACACAGGTGCACCTCTCTACCTCCCCTTCAGTGCTTGTCATTAAGGGTGATCCATCAAAACGTCCGCTAGGATTTAGGGTGTTCGACGCTTGCGCGGTAGCCCCGGGGGCTCGCGAGGGGTCGCGGGATTGACAGGGAGGGGGGGGGGGGCGAAGGGGAACACAGGGGCTGCAAACAAAATTAGATATTCGTGCGGTGTCTCCGCAAAGCGTTCCAAGTGCACGCTGATTGATTGCTTTTGCAAAGATTTACATTTTCCACATCCGCAGAGACATCGCGCCGAGCACGTCGCGGCTCTGGCGGGCCGGTCTGTCTGTACTTGGTGCTTGCCGCGGGGTCAACAACCCCAACTGCTACAAAGGTCGACGACATTTATTGATTTGACAATAATAACAATGAATTACTGTTACATTCAGAAATGGGATGACAATGTTTGCAGGTGTCCTATGTTTGATTTGTAATGTATGATAGTAGAAGTTAGGTAACTATAGCATTTTTTTTTAAATAAGGGATAAGACGAGCAGGACGTTCAATTGATGGTAATTGATTCGCCCTGCCCATTACAATGCAGTGCCGCTCAGGATTCTTGAAGAACCCCAAAAATTCTGAATGGCACTACAACTCCGCTCGTCACCTTGAGACATAAGATGTTAAGTCTCATTTGCCCAGTAATATTACTAGCTACGGCGCCCTTCAGAACGAAACACTGTAATGCTTACATATTACTGATTCATGGCAGAAAAAGGCGCCATTGTGGTACCCATAATCTAGCCGGCATCCTGTGCAAAGGAGCCTCCCACTGGTAAATAAAGCATAAATGACTTTCTCATTGAATCCACATCTTGGGAATGGAGCGACCGTCATAAGGATTTTATTTTATTTTTTTTAAAGCCCGCTGACTTTGTTGCACCCATTGTTCTCAAATCTCAGATGTTTGGTATATATTTTCGAATGGATTGCAGATTTAGACTTTAATAAGTGATTTAAAGCAATCCTATTTTGTATTAAAAATATGAATTTGTACAACCTTTCGTGTAATCATGCCTCTTTCTTTACTTGTAGGTAAAACAGTCAAACTAAGGATATATTTTCTGGGACTGAATGAATGTAAGTAATTAGAAGCATCAGTAAAATGTTTTTAAGCGAGAATTTTTATTTCTGGTATTGGAATCAAAATTTTCATAAGATTCTTGCCCGTTTGGGGTATCATTTGACAGTCCGACGTAAATTCGAAATAACATACATTCAATTCCTTATCTTTCTCAACAATAATAAACATAGTTAAACAAACATATTGACACACTTTTACACAAATCATCCTGCCCCAAATTAGGCACAGCCTGTGCTATGAAGACAACGATATATTTAATACGATATATTTACTTAAACATATATAAATCCACATAAACATCCATGAATCGGAAACAAACATCCATATTCATCATAAAAATGTTTGCACCTACCGGGATTCCAACCTGGGACCTATAGCTTAGTAAGGTCGCTAACCACTCGGCTATACAGGTCATCTTTATTTTATATTTATTTATTTTCATAATCTTTATTATCATCGTCCAATTTCTTTACATTGGCCATATATTTTGCATTTTTAGTTTTGTACGAATGTATCATAAATGTATATAGAAGCACCAAGTGAGCGTTCACTTCATTTGTGAAATCTCAACGGTTTAGTAATATGTAATGGATGATTTCTCGTTTAATGAACCGGTATAAGTTTTGGAACACTTTATTATTATGAGAACAACACTTTATAAATTATTTACTTCTTTTACTTGCATTTGAAAGCGTGATAAATGTAGGGACGAGTAACTAATCTAAACACATAAATAAAATTGGAGTGTCTGATTGTAATATTGAAATAACCGTTTTTCACTACATCTATATAAATATATATACGGTAAATACACTAAAATAACATTTTTTACAATTTTTGTCTGTCTGCCTATCTGTTTGTTCGGCTAATCTCTGAAATGGCTAGACCGATTTTGACGGGACTTTTATTGGCAGGTAGTTGATGTTACAAGGAGTGACTTAGGCTACGTTTGTTTTAGAAAAAATCTTTTATTGTAGAAAAATAAAGTAATGTTGCAATGTGCAAGAAGCGGTGTAACTCTCAAAATAATTTATATTGCAAAACAACGTTTGCCCGGTCAGCTAGTTTAAAAAAATAACATTTATATTTCTGAAAACTAAATTATGACTAACACAATGTCTTACATGCCAAAACACGTCGTAACAAAATGTCATAAGCTGCCTTGCTATGAGTGTCTGAATCTATACTAATATTATAAAGCTGCAGTGTTTGTTTGTTTGAACGCGCTAATCTCTGGTACTACTGGTCCGATTTGAATGATTATTTCAGTGTTGGGTAGTCCATTTATCGAGGAAGGCTATAGACTATGTTTTTTTTTCAAAATTAGGGGATCCGTAATAAAATTGCTATTTTGTAACACAAGGTATAAAATCGAAAACCTAATTTTGCGTGCGCTGCAAAAACTATTGACAATAGAACAAAATGATGTACAGGCTATAATATAGGCAATATTTTATTATTTATAAAACTATCGCGTGAATTATACTTTATATGGCAAAACAACGTTTGCCGGGTCAGCTAGTATACAATAAACTGCCCATCAATTTAAAATGATTAAATAAAAAAAACCCCTCCTTTCCATTCCCAAGATCCCCCCCCACACCCCTCTTATATTTATATAGATTAAATAAAAGTCTTTAAAAAAACCTTAAATACTGGTTAAGTTAGCGTTTATTTTATACGACCAATGAATTTCTGAATGCGAGTACATGAAATGTGCAACTTTGTATTAATAATTAATTAAACAATATTTATTAATTATTATATTATATTTTTATAGATGTGAGTCTGTAATTATTTTATTATAATGTTAGTTAATATTTTATTGTTATTGACATGCAGATATTTTTCAGCCTACTTATTTAATTTTGTTTTGTGCTTAATTACTTATTGCATTAATTGTATTAAATTAATTTAAATCAAATGCCTAGTTATAGGTAATAATAAATAATACCATGTTTATACGCAAATAAAGAATTTGATTGATTATAACATAATATTGATGTACATTTTATCGTCAATCTTATAATAACTCATATTTAAACTAATAAATTGAGAGCCAGTTCTGTTGTTCGGTTAGTTACTACTGACCCGATCGGAATAAAATAATAAAAAAGGATTGTGTTGTTTTATGAAACCACGGTAAAAGTGAAACATTTTTTCACATTATAGACATTTAACTAAAAATTTTTGGAATAATACTCCATTAGCTGTGTCGTTGTTTACCAAAAGCAAATTAAAGTTTCACTTTAATAATAATTTACATTAAACACAGACAAAAACAAACAAAATAGCGTGGAGCACTGTCACAAAACGGTTTTTCAAGAAGCTTTCTTCCTCATACTACAAAGCTGTGGAATGAGCTTCCTTGTGCGGTGTTTCCGGGACGATAAGACATGGGTACCTTCAAAAAAAGCGCGTACACCTTCCTTAAAGGCTGGCAACGCTCTTGTGATTCCTCGATGTTGCTAGAGAATGTGGGCGGCAGTGATCACTTAACACCAGGTGACCCGTACGCTCGTTTGTTCTCCTATTCCATAAAAAAGAGTAATATACATCACTGACAATTATGTTATAGTGTCCCCTTACAATTCACAAAAAGTAATGCCTACTCAAACTTAGCGCTCTGGTTTTTATAGTTATAAGGGCATTAGGGTACTTAATTTATGCCCGAACAACGTTTGCGGGTCATCTAGTACTGACCCTAATAAAGCGTCAACGCTTTCAGATACAACACGAGGAAAATAGGTCTTATATATACACAGTAGCCAGATGCAATTGTTTACGATACATTGTGATCATTACCTAACAACAGACAAGAATTCAATTCGAATTCAGTTTTTAAATTCTGCACCTCCAAAAGGAAAAAGTAGCTCATATGTGCTTCGGGTTCGCGTTCCGTGTGAGCGCTCTTTCCACATAGTCAACCGTTCGAGTCACGTATCGTTGATAAATCTTGTATGTCCTGTTCAATTCTCAGGTTATGGCTTACAGGTTCCACTTTACAGTTTATAACCTGCTCATGCCAAATATTTGCATATTAGGAAATTGACTTGAGAAAAGTGTCGACGATAAATTAGCGACCATTTCTGCTTTCCGTAAGTCATCACTGGCAACACACACTGGTTAAAAACCTCAAGAGAGACATTGTAATATTTGAGACGAGTAGATTTTACGGAGCTTCCCGATCTCTCTCCATTCTAGTTGGATTGTTGAGTGACCTCTTTCGCGAAATTGGACCTTCCGAACTGGATAATTTGTACAAGGTAGACATACTCTTCTACAATTTCGAGAGTACAGTTCCCAACTGTTACGTACTAACGTGCAACTAACTAGATCTGCATTTCTAATGCAGCTAAAATAATATAAAGCATGGCCAACGTGCAAATGAATAAAATACTAACCCCCTTATTCATAATAGTCTGCTAACTTAAAGCATTGCTAATTCTCACTCTGTCTTCTTCTATTGACTTAAGTTAGAATGAAAAATAACATTCTGTTGCAGCTGTTTTAAGTTATCAGACTATTATGAATAAGGGGGTTACAAAATATCTTGAACTACCTTCGTAATGTTAAATTACTGTTTTTGAGATAGTGACAATGTAAACTGAATGGTAGCGAGTCAGTCACAAGACGACCTACAACCTCTTATATATCTGTTATTATTATTACGTCATCTGGAATAAAACGAAGCCAAATATGCACATATTGTTTTCGTCTCACAGACCTCAACATAAACACGCCCGGCCCTTTCATTGAAACGACATAAAAAATAAAAGCGTAGAAAGATCCGAAAGTAATTGCACACGTCATTATGAGGCGGAGACAATCGCAGGAGTTTCATCATTATATTATCACTTTAACTTTGAGTATAATAGAGTCACGCGGCGGCACATAGTTTTAATTACGCGTCGGCTTTGCAAGTGAGGGCGAAACGCGGGCCTCTCACGCTCAATGTATGCCCGACAACGAAATACTGTCCAAGTGTGAATTGTTCTGTGTGCAAATTTGGATCCAGTTAACATGTACGTGTCTTTATGAAATGAAATGAAATTTTATTTGCAAGAAACATTGTACTTAAGATGTTAACATAATATTATTGATAATCCAATATGTTTCGTCAATTGACATGCAAATCGTGTGCGGGACCGAACTCCTCCGAAACGGCTTGACCGATTCTCATGAAATTTTGAGTGCATATTGGGTAGGTCTGAGAATCGGACAACGTCTATTTTTCATCCCCCTAAATGTTAAGGGTGGTCCACACGATTTTTTTTTTTAATTTTTTGACATTTTTTTTAAATTTGTTTGATTATGAGTCAGCATTAAAAAATACATACAACTTCAAATTTTCACCCATCTACGATCAACAAGTACTTTTGTATCTCGATTTTAATATCGGCAATACAACGTTTGCTGGGTCAGCTAGGTATGTTATAAAATTATCTAAATACCAACACACTACTGTTATACTGAAACATGTCGAATTTCACAATTCTATCATTAATATTATTAAAATTAAAATTTAAAGATATTATAATATAAGACGTAAATAATTTTATAATTCATTTAGTACCTATGTATAATGTTAACAAATGCAATATCATAAAAGTATTTCAATTACATATATTATTATCAAATAGACTAATTCATAATAGTAATTCATTTTGTATCGAAAAATTCATTTAAACTATAGAAGCACTTATTTATTAACCACTAATGCAGTCTTCTTTTAAAAACTCTGAAAGGTAATTCTTTCAATTCATTAGGCATTTTATAATGCCGTATTCACGCAATATAAAATACTTTCCAAGTTGGGGATGTTTCCTCTTTTGATTTCTTGACTTTAGAAAACGAAGATCAGAATACGTCCAGTATTATTTATGAAATAGGAGGACAAACGAGCGTCTCGGATCACCTGACCTTAAGTGATCACCGCCGCCCACAATACCAAAGAAATCACAGGATCGTTGCAGGTTTTTTAGAAAAAGTGCTCGCGCTTTACGTGTTTTTAAAAGATGTTGAAAATGTTGTATCTTCCTGGAAGCGTTGCACAATGATGCTCATTCCATAGTTTGAACGGTATATGGAAGAAAGTTCCTTGAATATCCTGTAGAGGAATGCGACAAATCCAGATAGTGAGAACGATATACAAGTTTTGGCGCATGGTGTGAAGGTAGAATTTAGAGGCGAGAATTCAGGTTCAACTGATCTTTGGAACACTCCCAGAGAACACACAATAAAGTAAAGCTTCTTCTCAACGCCAAGTGATCTATCCGTTCATAGAGCATTGGATCCTTGACATTTTATACACTTCTGCATGATTACAAACTATTTGAGTAGATACTGGAGGCCACCAGATGTGAGATGAAAGCAATATTCCAAATGTGGCTGCAGCTGCTCTTTGTAGAGTGTTCAAATGTTAGAAGCTTTAGAAAGGGGCTGAAGTACGTGCCGTGCTCTATTCATACCCCCAGTTTCTCCGGAGCTAATTTGGGTTTACCTTGTAGAAATATAGATGATTGTGGAATTATCAATCACTCGAGATTATTTGAATAGGTAAGGCATTAAAGGACATATTGTCGAAGATCTGTGATATGATATTTATTTTGTGGTTAACGCGAAAAGTTGAGTGTTATGGGAGTAAAATTGAACATGGTTCATTTTTTCATTGGTTCATCCCACATCGTCGCCACAAGCAGTGAAATTTAAGCGATCATTGATCAAGGTGTCGCTATCAGGTTTACAAACAAGAGTTAAGTGTGGCTACAACTGTTATGATTCTATATTCCACAAACTGTAAATAAGGTGAAAATTTTACGAAAACATCGAAATAGACCCTCAGTAAATAACGAGGTTATAAATAGTCATACACGGAAGATATTTTTATGAGTTCCATTGGGCAAAGTTAGTTTATAGAACGCCCTTCAGAAAATATATTTCTTTTTACTTATTTTATGATACTGCCTGCCTTAATGCTATATGATTAGAATATATTATAACACTAGAAATAATGGATTGCTTGTAACTAATTCTAGTAAACTTCATAAGATACATAATAGCTTTAAGGTTAAATGTTATACACTTTTATAATAAAGTCCCGGCCACTGCCTGAACATTATCTATAAATAAATTTAAATGTTTTAGAAAAAAATGGCTCTGTCGTAAATCCTATCTATGTATGTGATCGGACAGCCTGGTACTAGATTATGATTATTTTATAGCAATAGCAATGACAGTACAATATTGTATATTTTTATTAAAAAGAGCGCAAAAAAAGAATGCTGGGAGAGTTTCTCTCAGAGCGCCATTTGTTTCCGAAGCGGTAGTAGTATCTAGTATTTTAGAAATGACATCAAAAAGAATTCTAAAGGAATCAAATTTGAGAAAATAAATGCCTTTTATGCCTATTAAGTATCATATATTTTTTGGACACACACTTTAACCACTTTGGAAGTGTCTCTCGCGCAAACTATTCAGTTTAGAAAAACTGATATTAGAAACCTCAATATCATTTTTGAAGACCTATCCATACCCCACACGTATGGGTTTGATGAAAAAAAAAAATTTTGAGTTTCAGTTCTAAGTATGGGGAACCCCCAAAATTTATTGTTTTTTTATGTCTTTTAATATATACAAATAATAAAACGCATTTTATTTTTGTGTTGCAGTTGTTTTCACTAGAATATACAATATCTTTTAGTCGACAGCTGAAAGGAAATATATATCAGAGCTTGGGTATCAAAGATATATTGAAGGCTTATGGGGATTTGTTTTCGACGGCACTGTTGCAACGCGGTCTCTGCTGCTCAGGGGTTGGAGGGTGAGGGGTGTAACTTCACAATTAATAACTCTTAACGTAGTTGGTAGATAGATTAGAAGAAGATTGAGAAGTACCTTTTATTTAGTTTTGAATTATATATAAACTAGTCTGGCCTTAAATGAAATATGAATATGTATGGTACAACAATATTATGATGTATTTGCTTGCAAAATATTAGTTTCGTATTTTTATTCGTTTACTAGCTGACCCAGCAAACGTTGTATTGCCATATAAAGTAATTAAAAATTTTTGGGGTATAAAAAGTAGATGCAACCGATTCTTAGACCTACCAAATTTCTACAATTATTGTCTTCGATTGCAATCTTGCAACCCTATAGCGGATTTATGGATGGAACAGAATAATATAAAAATCGCGATACAAAAATAGTTGTAGATCGTAGAAGGGCGTAAATTCGTTGTATCTAATGTTTAATGCTGAATCATAAAAACATAAAAACAAAAAAAAAAGTCCAAAAAAAATTTAAGGGGTGGACCTAAACATTAACGGGGATGAAAAATAGATGTTAACCGATTCTCAGACCTACCCAATATGCACACAAAATTTCATGAGAATCGGTCGAGCCGCATCGGAGGAGTTCGATTACGTACACCGTGACACGAGAATTTTATATATTAGATATCCAGAAAATTTATTGAATTAGGCGTAACTTTGCGGAAATCCATAATTATACAAATTATTTAGACTCTAGATCTCGTGCCAGATTTTAGTCTCGTGCCAGATTTTGGCGAGACAACACGTCCTGAGGATGCCTCGTGTAGAGGCGAAACACGTGTCGAATTGTTTTAAAAACAAATATTGGCGGAATTAACACTAAAGAAATCATTTGTATAATTAGATATCCAGTCTATCCACACTGAATATATTCAGACACCGCAGGTACGGTACTAGCAAAATAATGATCGCTACATTAGACGAGGTTGAAACCATAAATAAAATACCGTATCGTCTACTAACACGTTGCAAATGAAACTTTACAACTTACAGCTATATTTTGAATTTAAAAGTATGAGAACTGATTGATTTATTTTTAATTTTCAAGTCTTGAAGCTGACGTAAGAATGCTGACATGGTTATCCTACATGATTGTAAATTGTACAATCATTCGTTCATGTCAATTTAATAAGTTATAATATAATTAGATGACCCGACAGACGTTTTTCTGTAGAGAATTTGCCAAAATTATGTCAAAACATCAAGAATTATTTGGTAAAAATGCTCCTAGTTATCATAATGAAATTGTTTCACAGCAGAACTATCAAACCGTGCGTCACTAAATTCTCTCATAGAAAATATGTCCATTAAGAAACAAATATTGAAAATAAAAATAATTATGGGTCCCAAATCGAAATAAAAGCTATCCTATCTCTCAAGTTTGACCAAACTGCACTCCATGAAGTAATCCATCCATCAAAATCCGTTCATTAGTTTAGGAGTCCATGGCGGACAAACAACGTGTCACGTAATTTATATATATTAAGATATATTAACTCATAAATGAATTTTGCAAAACCACACTTTAATACATAATACTTCATTGTATGAGCCAATTGTCCAACGAGTCCAATGGTAATAAGAATTGCAAAATCAACATATTTTGTCAGTCTGTGCTTTAAAATGATACCTTAGAAATACTTTAAACTAATATCACTATAGTAGCAACATATTTTCAATATAAATATAACTGTATTTATTTATTTTTACAATTTTATAACGATAATCACTTTATTTTTATATATTGTATGTTTATTTTTAAATCAGTTAAAATACAAAGGATTTGGTTGAAAATAATGAAGATGATTTGAGTCTATTATTCGATGTTTGATTTAACATAATATAGTTTATGTTATTGCTCGTGCAACTTTAAAAATAAAAGCACACTTTGTTGTTTATCTGTCAATATATTTATATAATAGAATTTTTGCCAGTATAGGTTATATTTTTATTTCCTTTGTATGAGACTTTCCTACTATTTACAACTATATTATCAAGAGCGTGGAAGAGTTCAATAAGTAGTGTATAAACAGCACACAATGCGAGCATCTCGTAAACGTAAACATATTGTCTCGTGACAGACCCGTCCGCTTCTTAGCTACATCGTAGCATGTAGCGTGTAGTGTGTAGCCTACACAATTCAGCTACACTACAAGAAAGCTACCGAGCCTTATTGGAAAGTCGCCAGTGCTGTGTCTATATACCTACGATCGATTTTACATCAACTGTATGGACTTTACGAACTCTTTCACAAATGAATCACTCCAAGGGGTATTTCATAATATTATTTATTTTATATTTTTCATTAAATATTAATTGTTAATGAGCGGTAAAATTTTAGTTAATATTTCTAGATACTCAAAATAACACATTTAATGACTTGTCAGCTCTTAATTTTGTGAAACAGCCAAGCCAAAACTAGATTAAGTGTAACTTCAAATTCATATTTGACAAGGTATTTACCTTATCTTACAATTAAAAGCTGTAAATATCTTTTGAAACAATTGTGCTTATAGAACTTATTTACCAATATTAATTTAACCTTCATCTTTATTACCATCACCATTTTTTATGGTACCATAACGAACCTTGGTGCTATGCTGAAACGAAGACAATAACCATCAAAGTCGGTTCACAGACAAAACAAAACTAATGTATAAATATACAGACAGATTAAGAATCCTATTTTTTTCAGATGTCGGTGAAAAACGATTATTACATGATGGTAGCTTGTTTCAAAACATCTTATGTACTAAAAGGGCTCAATGAAAATAAACTATGTAATTAAAGTTAGCAATTAACAGTAAGGAAAATATGAAAAAGGTACAAAAATCGTTTTTACATCAAAGACGAAGAGCAAAGTTTTGCAAAAGAATAAGTTTAAAAGTGATGAAAAATATAAGTTTAATAGCTCATTACGAGGTAAGACTGGTTTAATTAGAGGCTTTCCGACTTGTGAAGCCTTAACTCGCCCGCTGTATGCATACCGCGTTCCTCAATGTTGAGGCTTTGGCCGACCTGAGCTAGTGTAGTTTCACTTTATTAATTCCTAAAGAAAGACCGAGAAACCAAAATTCGTTACGAATTTTCCGATACATATAAATAAATAAAAATAAAAGCCTTTTATTTCCTTCCTTTATACAAATTTAAATTCAAATATTTATTATTCAAAATAGGATGTGACATCACTTATTGAAAATCAAAAAACTACCACCCATTCCAAAATGAATGTCAGAGGCCTGAGAAGAACGGGCCCAACAAACTCAGCGGGCTTTTTTTTCATCAAAAAATATGTTGTACAGTTAAAGTAACATTAACAAAGTAACATTGTACAATTAAACTTATTATTTAATAGCCTGAGGGTGGTCGCTCCATTCCTAATCTGTGGTATCATTAAGAAAGTCATTTATGTTATAGTAACCTTTACCACACAAATACAAAGCAACAACAATTAATTTTCAAAATATGTCATGATTGTATTAATAATATAAAAATTAAATTATGTGTTTTGCCATTGTGGGCCAGAAATTTCTTTTAATATCATCTTCCAATCTAGATACCGGTCTCCCCCTATAGCGCTTACCTACTGGGCCTTTACATAAAGTGTTTCCTTATGGAAAGGCTTTTATTTGGAAATCCTTAAACAATTTGTTATTTTTAAAGTGATCCCTCACTTCTGGGATTACTTAATTAAATTAAATTAAATTTGTAATCAAAATTTTTTTAACTTTCAATAAGTTAAAAAATATTTGGATTTTAAAAAATACTTTAAAAGTGATTAACCACATAAATACTAGTACTTTTAATTCTGATAAATAAAGCAATTTGTGCTAAGTCATTACCTAATAAATTCAATTTATATTCTAAAATGCACAACGTTAATGTTCAAGTTGTCACTTCTGCCGGCAATACCGGAGTGCAACCCTTATTTTTATTTATAACTATGTTTGTCCATCTAGTATGAAGATACATCTTGAAGGAGACGTGCTATATGCCGACCCATTTACACTTCAACTTTTGATTATGACTTGAACATCTATTGCTTTTGTCTCAGATCATATTTTGGTACGTTTTATTTCCAGTATTTTTTTAATTTTTAACATACTGCGTTCCATTCCTTGCTGACATGTATTTATGTTATTGTTTATTTTGTTGGGGAGTTTCCATGTTTGACACGCTTACGAACAGGGAATGAGGCAAGAGTCCATGAGCCTGTTTTATAACTTGATTTATATTTCCGATAGATAGTCTGAATCTGGCTTAACAGAATTATCTTGTTAATATATATAAACTACGTGTCACGTTGTTTGTCCGCTATGGACTCCTAAACTAATGAACGGATATAAATGAGGATTACTTCATGGAGCGCAAATTACTCCAACTTGAGAGATAGGATAGTTTTTATTTCGATTTTGGACCCATAATTATTTTTATTTCCTATATTTGTTTTGTATGGACATATTTTCTGTGAGAGAATGCTGTTGTGAAACATTTTCATTATAATATAGCAAGAAGCATATGTTACGAAACAATTATTGATGTTATGAAAAATTATGGGCAAATTCATAGAAAAACAGTATTTTATTTATTATGTACAGAACAACGTCTGTCAGTTCAGCTAGTTAGTTTATATAATATTCCTGCATACACTACAGTTTCAATCAAACTAAAATTCGCACGATATACGCCAGACGTAACCCCAACTCAATAACTGTGATATCGACGGAATATTGTACCTATTGTACCGCACATTTTTTTTAATTTTCATAAAATTTATATACGAATTTCATATTGAGAGAATACATAAGCTGAAGTTTTTATGCTCCTTTGGACCTCTTTGCTCATTAAATTGCATTATTTTGTTTATATACATGTAGATACGGATACGAGGTATTATAACATGATATCAATAATTAGCGTAGAAGACACTTAACTAGCCGAAATCCAAAGAAACAATTCTTGACGTTGTATTTGGGCAAATGGCCAAAGGTGATATTGGGAGTAGGCACTTGGCTACAGACTTTGCGAGTGTCATTGATATTACAGAGGCATAACTTTGCTGTGTTGCATGAGGTCAGGGAACACACCCTCATCTATTCATTCGTTGAATATTATTGTTAATTCAGGTGCTAGAATGTCAAGTATGTATTTTACAATATTAGTCGAATGGCCCCATGGGTCCTTTGTATTTTTTAGGTTAATTAATTTGAAGATTTTTAGTATATCGCTACCTTTAACATGCTTAAATTTCAAATAAATGGAAGATCACGTACCAGTACGTATAAATTAAGCATATACTGTGCTGCTTTTGGTGAAGAGGTCATAATAATTGGAACTACGAAGAAGAATTCATCAAATTCATTTCCATTTTTATTATGAAAAATTGATATAAGAAACCAGTTGAGTCATATTTTCTGTACACTGTTTGAAGCTCGTATATAATCTACATACAGGTTGTGAGGCAGAGCTTTTGTGAATTTATGAAGTGTTTGCCGAGTGGTACGCGGAGATCAGTTTAGCTTTCTTAACTCCCTGAAGCCTCGTGTGAATAATTTAGACACTTCTTATAAACGAACCCCGAGCTATTCGAGCAGCCGCCGTGCCACGGATAAATTCTGATAAACGATGCTTTATGGCCGACCCATTTTATTGTTACAAACTCACATTATTTGGACGGTCTTGTGTGATATGGAGAAACTAGGTGACATCAGGCTCGGATACAAAGACTTCATATTAGCTTTACCTGTATCTATGTATGTAGCTAAGTGATTGAACATAATTATCTAAACGATATGAGTTATCTTAACCGGTTTGAACCGCCAAGATTTGTTAGTATACAAGCAGTGGGAGGATAGGAGATGCACAGGAAGCCGGCTAGATTATGGGTACCACAACGGAGGCTATTTCTGCCGTGAAGCAGTAATGTGTAAACATCACTGTGTTTCGGTCTGAAGAGCGCCATAATTTTTGGGTTTTACAAGAATCCTGAATGGCACAGCATTGTAATGGGCAGAGCGTATCAACTACCATCAGCTGAATGTCCTGCTCGTCTCATCCCTTATTTTCATTTAAAAAAAAAAGCAGAATCTACAAAAGTCTACCAGCAAAGGTTAGGCTGAGGTTTAGAGAGTGAACTTAGACTTTGCTTAGAGTTTACTTACGTAAAACTATGCTGATTGTGATTAAATGCGAACATACTTTCCGACCCCTAAAGCCCAGTGGTTAGTGACCCTGCCTACTGACCTATAGGTCCCGGATTTGAATCCCGGTAGGTTCAAACATGTATATGATGAATATGAATGTTTTTAAATTAGGCAGAGTTTTCGTTCAGTTGTGTTGACTGCGCTTTGAATACAACGCCACGCAATGACAAAGTAATCAGTGAAAAACTGTTGTATTTCAGGTAAGTGTCCCTTCAAGTTAAGAAAATTATGTAATAACTTGTCGTTTTTAATCATTTTGCTAAATAGTTACATTTTAATTGCTAAAACATAAGGAACCTGATGCTGACACACACAATGCACGACTATCCCTCGGGAAACAAATAATAAAAACAGTTATAAATACTTAGGGCTGTACTACAAAGCTGTGGAATGAACTTCCTTGTGCGGTATTTCTGGGACGATACGACACGGGTACCTTAAAAAAAAAGCGCGTACACCTTCCTTAAAGGCCGGCAACGCCCCTGTGATTGCTCCGGTGTTGCAAGAGAATCTGGGCGGCGGTGATCACTTAACATCAGATCCTCCTCTACTATAAATAAAACATGCAACGCTTACCAGATTTCTCCATACTAAAATTTTAACGTTTTCCTAAAATTTTTCCTATTTATGAAGTTGAAAAGAAAAACAATTCTATTACGATATCTATACAATAACTTATGAAAATAACATATTTGTGATCCCGTTCATTCACAACTATGGGACTCGGTGCCCATATAATTGGTTTTCGTTTATAATAATAGTTTCCCCAGTAATCCAGGCTGATGGATGACATCACCCCTTTTAATTGGCGGCGTAGATGACAGCTTCGCCCGTCACTCACTACCAAATTTCGATTTATATTATAATATATTCGATTGTATACACCATGTCATATTCACGCTTACAAAGAAAATATCTCACGCTGCAATAGCTCATTTCACGTAAGCATAAAGGCCATATTGCAATAACATGATTCATTCTATTAATTCTGCAAATAAGATCGATTTCTTGACGTTTGGTTTTTAATCAAAACGTCCCCTTGCACTACATTTGCAAACAATAACACGAGGGTGCAATGTGGTGCTAAATTCACTCTTCTATAATAGTCTTTTGTTTTGATAAAATTGTATTTTATTAAACTCTTTATCACATGAACAAATTGGTCTATTGTTCCATTACAATAAAATAATTATTAGTTTACAAAACGATAACTATTTAATGTTATGAATTATCTATGTTAATTCCACTTAGTTTATTTTCAGAGGTTATTGGTAATTTGACGTATTCCCGATATTTGCGATAATTTTAACTCTCTTATGCATGTAAAAGTCAACCATTTTTGAAATATCAGGTATCTTAACTTTTTCCAAAAAAAAAATCAAAAATTATAACTTCAAAAATTTATTAAAAAAAAAGTCTCAATTTAAATAATTTTTTTTCAGACAGAAACGATCCGAAATGATTCAAAGAAAACTTTTACTTAAAAAAAAACAGATTATTTTAAAAACATAACCGTTTTCTGAGCCCTCCTACAATGTATAACAACTAGGAACTAATTTCAAAGAAAATGAAAAACTAATTGATCACAAAAGAAGCAGGCGGGAGATTCCTATTCCAAATAAACTTAAGGTATTTCTTTAAAATTTCTATAAAATTAATTAAAAACAATATCCAACATAACTCAAAGAAAAATTTGTTGCTTTTAAAATGTTATAAATACATATAATGTTGCACACAAGCTATGAAATGGGAGTTCCAAGCAAGGCTGAGTTCTAATTTTTAATAAAATCACAGGACCGTGTCTTTAATTTGAGTCTAAAGTCTTATGAGGCAAAAGCAGATTAAGCTAACTTTTTTTTTAATGAAAATAAGGGACAAGTCGAGCAGGACGTTCAGCTGATGGTAATTGATACGCCGTGCCCATTACATTGCAGAGCCACGCTACAATTACGGTCGTCACCTTGAGACGTAGGATGACAAGTCTCATTTGCCCAGTAATTTCATTAGCTACCGTGCCCTTCAGACCGTAACACAGTAATATTTACACATAACTGCTTCACGGCAAAAATAGCCGCCGTTTGCGGTACGCATAATCTAGCCGGCCTCCTGTGCAAAGGACTGGACCCACTGGTAGACAACTATTAACTATTTTCAGTTCTGTGTTCTGATAATAAAACAGTTATATCATCCTTGAATAAAAAATAGAACGATTTAAATCGACTGTTACAACAGCTTTTTCGACTGTAATAGTGATGTCTACTTAATCATACCTCGCATGAATAGGAAAATTCTTTCGATGTTCATTTCTGTCGGTGTCGCAGAAATGAACAAGGAAACACCGTTGGCTACTCATAAAATCTAAATCATCTTACGACCGTTGCCAATATTCAGTCTATCGCTTACTTGAGATAAAAATCGTAACTTTCGTTGACTTTTCTGTCCCAATAAACTTATCGAAGGTAACTCACCTTATCCGTACACGCTGTCTGTCAATGGGACGACGTATAGCTTAACAGCGATAGAAGTTTGTATGGAAATTGCAATTCACGCGTCACAATATAAGGCGATAAGAATGACTTATCGTGTATATTGAGTCAGCTTCAGATTATTGTCAGCTAGTAGACTAGACTAGACTTATTGACACACTACTACAGTAGAAGGTAGTAATTTAACTGTATCTGTAGATAGTATATTGGGAACGGCTGTTAATGTGTTTCTCCCGTTTATCATTTCAATTTTATCTTCACGTCTTTTCCTCAAGCAATGATGATTGTGCATGTCATAATAAAGCACAAAAGTTACTTAAAAATGGTGTTCATATGAGTTTAAGAAGAATCAATTTTATAAACATTACTTTCAACTATTTTTATCATTCAAATAATCTTTCACATGTTAATAGGCTTAGTTTAGATGTTAATTATTTTTGTACGATACATAAAAAAAAATTGGTAATATTTTAGTATCATTTGGGAGTTTATTATAAAATATAACACTATCCACTTTAAAAGATTTTGCATTTTACGGAGCCTAGTAGATGGAATTACGAGTTTATGTTTGTTTCGAATTGACATTGAATAGGTATATCAGTATTTTTTTTAAATTGGCTAATATGTTTATGAGCGTACTAGAGATTATGCACTACCAGTGTACTGTTCTTTGGATTTTTCAGAAATACCCTCATATTTTATTTCTATACTCTATGAAAATCTATAGATCCTTTTTTTTGTCAACGTTTTTCATATAAGATTTTAGAATTTTAAATTCTGAGCAGAACTTAAATATACCTTAGTAAAAACTGCTTATATTCATTAGACGAATATTTTCAACTAAAAACTTGACTATATAGTATATAATACTGCTACTAATCTTTTGTTAAATTGAAATTATTGTTACTAATGATTTAGAAATGTATTTTATAAAATTTGCACGTCATAAATGTGGCAAACATGTACTTTATAATATTTCTGTAACATCAATCTAACATGTTTATGCAAATAAAAACTTTGACTTTGAAAAAGAAAAACGGTCTCAAGAAACTCAGCGGGCTCTTTTTTTAGACTCATTGATATTCTATTATGGCTTAAATTACTTGTTCTTTAGTCAAAGTCTTTGTTTTTGTCTTTAGTCAAAGTGCGTGAATTGGCCGATTTTTTATAATAATTTGTGTGAGTAATAATAATTCTTATACTAGAGGGGGCTAGCTAAAACCAGTTCATTGACATTCAGAATACGAGAACTTAAGAGTTGCTGACATTTAAGTGGGAATATGTTCTCGGCTTCAAGGTCCAAACATATTAATATAGACGGTAGTATGTTAGGTACTCTATTTACAAATATGACCGAAACTACGTCAGGTCGGGGGCAACACAATCCAATTACATTTGATGTATGTACTCCTGACGGGGTTTCCCAACTCTGCCAGACCCCGCAATACGGAACATCTGTGGACACACATACATCAAAATTTTCCACGTTCACAAGCTCTGTAATTGTGTTAATAAAGTTGAGCCATTTTGCAATTTTTTGTTTCAGATAAATTGATTGATAATTGTAAAGTTTAATTGGTTTGCTTACTGATATTGATTTGATGCAGTTGCCAATCGATATATTAGGCTTTTTTAAGCCCTCAGAAAATGAAAAATCCGATTCTTAATGTCATGTAAAACGGATGATTGGCTTACGTCAAAAACGTCAGAATAAAAATTTCAGTTAATTAAATTACAACTTTATACACAATGTGTATGATAAGCGGCCATCACTAACTAGCCCACGTAGATTGTGAATTTTTATATTTTTTTCAAAAGCAGTCCTTTTGGAGATAACCTGGAACAGTCAATGAACAGAAGACAATCAAAGAACAATTTATTGACGAAAAATTTCATTTTTGAAATGTAAACTTCTTTAGCAGCGTTGAGCACTTATCTTGGGATGGGTATAAAATGTTAAATTCGCGTCAAACACGTGACCTAATCGAAAATTCGTAAGATTGCCGTTGAAAATGAAAATTGATTTTTCAGAGAGATAAAAGTTTTAATATAATATAATTGTAATAGTTCTGAAGTGTTAATTTTTTACGTAATATAAATTGTCATTTTTGTGTAGGTTTTAAAAACCAAATTTTACAATTATCGCACCATTAAACAAGTCTGAAAACTGTGTGTGTGTGTGTGTGTGTGTTTGAGTGAGTGTGTGCATGTGGGTTTATACTGATACATAAAGCAAATCGTGCGAAATGATTCCCTTACCATTTCAAACTATAATAAGTTATATATATAACTTATTATATATATATATATATATATAATAAGTTATATATATATATATAAGTTTAAGTTTTCAGTTCTGCCGGCACTCCCGGAGTGCAATCCGTTATCTTTTTTAATTCCGTCGTAAAAACGTTAGTTAACTCGTTAATCGATATCTTCTTATATTTCAGTTCGAATAATACAAGAAAATTAACATACATTACTATATTTATACACACAAACTGAAAAATAGTGTAATTTTCAGAAACTTGTAGCAAAGTTTGAAAAGGTACCTATTTTGCTTACCCTACAATTAGATGAGGGAAACAAAACTAACATATAAATAAAAGCCTTCAATGAAAGGATCAAGTAATATGGTTTAGAATAGCATTTATAATCTTTTTTTTACTGCGATATGTTATGGGCATACGGCTGTTCCGTAAAAAATCGATAGAAAATATATCGCAGTCTTAGATAATTTATACCTCTAGATAGAGTCTCTTGAAATACCGCTATATATATACCGCTAGTGAAGTTAGTGGGAAAATAAATTGAGCTTAAAATTTTTGGGTTTTACATGAACCCTCAGCGTCACTGCATTGTAATGGGCAGACAACCGATGAAAACAGCCCAGGAATATAAGTTTAGTGTGCGTGACAAGCTACGTCTTACACTCGAGCTTTGTGTTAGTGTGCGTGAATTGCTCAAAATAGAGGTTAGTTCTAAAGTTTTTTTTTCGACGTTTTCACAGCTGTCATAGTCCATCTAGCCGTAAAAATATTCTAAGATCGTAGAATTCTCTCTCTCTCTCGCCAAAGTCTCGTGCCAGAATTTGGCGAGTCAACATCTTCTGAGGATTCTTCGTGCAGAGGCGAAACACGTGTCGAATTGATTCAAGACGAATCTTAGTGGAATTTACGCTCAAGAAGGCTCACAAAATTTGAACCGTTATGGATTTCTGCAAAATAACGCAATAATTTTTTACGCATTAATTTTTATAAATCGTAGTGTTTTGAAAAATAGACACGAGTGCACAAAGAAAATTTGAAAACAAAATTTTATGAAGGATGCGGGACTCGAACCCACGACCTCTGGCGTTCCGTGCCAGTGCTCTGCCAGCTGAGCTAACCGTTCGAGTGACGTATCGTCCTAAAATCTTAGCGTCGTGGGTCGTAGATCGTGGGTTCGAGTCCCGTATCGTTCATAAAATTTTGTTTTCAAATTTTATTTGTGTATTAATCCTAGAAGTGAGGGTTATCACTTTAAAAACATTCCAAATTGTTTAGACAGGAATGGGTTAGTAGCATACATGTGAGTGACCCCCCAATACACGTACCGCCAACATTATCAGATTAAAATGCAGCAAATCCACGACCGTTGGTAATACGTTTACAGATTCATATCACATTCACCGACCGGCACGTAATTCAATAGTCGGAAGCCACAATACTCTGTGATTGGGCCGACGCAGCGGGAACCGAACCGTAATACGTACCAACTTCTGAGAACTTGCTCCGAACATAATCAAAGAGTGTTGGATACATCGGCCCTCTAATTACTCATTTGTTCGATACATCATATAGAAATTAAGTACTTATTGACATTGTAATAACTTTTCCAAATTTTAGTACCCATATATAATATATGTTACTCATGAAGGTACGAGCATGTAGATACTTTAATGTTAAGTGATCACCCCCATGCAATATACCAATAATATTACACCCCTACTTTATTTTTTTATGGAAAGGAGGACAAACGACAGGTCACTTGGTGGGCCAGAGGAACACCAGAGGAATCAGAGGAGCGTTGCCGGCCCTTAAGGAACGTGTACCCGCTTTTTTGAAGGTACCCATGTCGTATCTTCCCGGAAATACCGCCCAATGCTCATTCCACAGCTTTGTTGTACGTAGCTAGTGAAATTAGTGGGAAAATAAATTGAGCTTAGAATTTTTGGGTTTTTCATGAACCCTCAGCGTCACTGCATTGTAATGGGCAGAGCATATCAAATACCATCAGCTGAAGATCCTGCTTGTCTTGTCCCTTATTGGCATAAAAAATTAAGAAGAAAGTTCCTTGAAAAACGCACTGTAGAGGTGGATCCACACCAGATGGTGGGGATGATATCCTAAGTTGTGGCATGTGGTGCGAAGGTGGAATTCGGTGGCAGGAATCAGGTGAAACAGCTCTTCGGAACTCTCATCGTTATAAATGCGGAAGACACACAATGAAGCGACGTCTCTACACACCGCAAGGTGATCGAGCTATTCACAGAGCAGTGGGTCCCGGACAATTCGAGCAACTCTGCATTGAACGCAGTAAAATAGTTGGGGTGCGCCAGACCACAGAGATGACAGCAATACTCCATAGATCTGGCTAGGATCTGAGCTCTATAAAGCGCTAGAATGTTCTGCTTCACTTGGATTTACAATAACAGTTAAAGAGATTAAGTTATCACAGATATGTTTGTACATATTATTATTATAATATGTGGTATAAATAAAAAAAGTGGGTCAATTCCATTATTTTACCGCTAATTATTTATTGTCACAAAAACTTACGCACACAACTATTTACAATACACGGAGTAAATTAATTTCAAAAACAAAAGTGTAAAACTGATTTCATATATCGCATACCTAAATACGAGTACCGATTGGCAATACATGGCATACACAGCCAAACGGTTTACTTACACAGTAATAATAATATATTGTAATATAGACTCACCTTGGAGAACACGAACCGCATCGATTGCACCTCCGACAGTTCCTTGCACCTTTCTCTAAATATTTACTGTAACACCCCAACTCTGTACGGCACAACTCAATCTACAACCTTAACTCCACACATTATAGTCCTAATTCAAATAACAAACGAAACTCGCGTGTGTTTATTTTCCTTAAGCTTAAACTACTGGCAAACGATTATTTATATTAAGTTTTAAATTTGTTTTTATTTACTAAAAATACGTTCTAGATATATTTACATATTATATTTAGACTATCACACAAACACGTGACTACTGAAGGACTTGTTTAAATATAACTAAATACTAATACTGGTTTACTACGTGTTAAATATCACTTAGTACTACATCTGTGTAGTTCTCAATAAAGTTATTAAATAAGTCAAATTTGTACAGAAAATTGTTCAAAACTCAGTCAATTATATTCCGAAACGATGCCGCTACCGAAGCAAGTCTTAGGGCGCGATGCGAGGGCGGGCGGGCGACCGGCTTCCTCGCTCACGACCGAATGAGCTTCGGCGACCGGAGCATCGAATATAAACCTCCCATCATCATATATGTCCACCTATATGCTGAGTATGTGAACGTCCTTGAACAGTTAACGATACTTTGTAGTATTGTGCTTAAGAAAAATATTTAGGAGAAGATTCTGAGAATATAATTCAGCTGAAAGATTAAAAGGCATAAAAGGCATTCTTTTTCTCAAAATTGATTCCTTTAGAACTCTTTTTGATGGCATTTCTAATATACTAGATACTACTATCTTTGAACATAAATTAAATGCACACTTACCAGGATGTTAACTGGGCACTGTCGCCTAAACAAGCACCTCAGTGTGGTCGGCATCAAAAATGATAAAACTTGCAGATTTTTGCCTTGAGGCTGATAAAACGCCTCTTCATCTTCTACTCTGCAATTGCGGCCCACTAATGCATATGCGTAACACCATTATTAGTGACTACACCTTGCTCCCTACTGCTGCTGCTGTTTGTAATACTCGCGTCAAGAAGATATTGCGGTTCGTAAAGGTGGCAGGGCTTGACGACGAGCTATAAGTTTTTTTTTTGTACGCGGTGTTACTGGAAATTATTAGAGCTAGACAAATAACCACCCTCTTCAAATAATAATAATACTCCTACCGCTTCGGAAACAAATGGTGCTCTGAGAGAGAAGAAACGGTGCAAGAAACTCTCCCAGCATTCTTTATTTGCGCTCTTTTTAATCATAATCTCAATTTCAATTTCAATTTATTGCAATTCCATAAATATAGTCCTTAAATATAACATTTGGAGTTAATACTATAATTATTATACAAGGCAGTATATTATGGATACCCAGTTTGGGTGTCGTATTTTGGTCTGAACAGCAGACCGTAGTAAGGAGACCCATATTTCAATTTATTTTAGTTTGGCTCGTTTAAAAAATCATTTACGGCATAGTAGCACTATTCTAATAAAAAGTTTTTCAGTGTTTTACTAAATTCATTTTCATCATTTATGCTTCGAATTTTGTTTGGCAGATTATTATATATTTTTATAGACATTACATAAGGACTCGATGTATGTAGTACTAAATTTGATTTTGGAAGGTTTAATTTATTTATATATCTTTCGGGATATCGACGGGGCTTTTTTCTTTCTTTGTGTAATTGTGTAGATTATTTTTAAGAAATTTGCATATTTCGAAGATATATATGGAGGGAAGGGTTAGAATATTTAATTTTTTGAAATGGGGTAGACATGAGTCTGTTATTTTTATGTTGGCCAATATTCGTATGCACTTTTTTTGTAATATAAATAGATCCTGGGCATTTGTGCTGTTTCCCCAGAGAATAACTCCGTACCTCAGTACAGTATCTAGTCCCAGGCTGTCCGTTCACTTAGTTAATCAGGTGTAGGGAATAGTAAGATTTATGAAAGAGCCAATTTTTTAATAAAACATGTAAGTTTATTTATAGATAATGCCTGAACAGTGGCTGGGACTTTATTATAAAAGTGTATACATTTACCCTTAAGGCTATTATGTATCTTATGAAGCAAGTGCACATATTTTATTTTTTTAAGTGTACAAATATATGTGCACTTATGTGCGACAAATTATCATTCAGCAAAATTATGTCCTCACCATCAGCTCCCTACATAAGCGTAGAGGAAACTGATATTCATAATTTGATTTGATTGTTTTTAATATTTAATACACTGTCTTAGTTTCTTGCGCCCATTCTTTTCAGGTCTGAGGCATACTTTTTTGAATCGTCTAAGAGCTAGCAACGTTTTTGAGAGAGAATTTCAGGTAATCCAGTTATTAGATATCCTATTTCTCTCACTCTTCCGGACGTCATATATCTGGCTGGCGTTAGTGGTTGCGTTCATCAGTGCGCATCCTACCTGCACAGGTATCGATATTTTAAATCATTTTAAGAAGTTTTTTTTGTTTTTTATTATTTTTATTGAACTTTCTACAACGTAAATCTAATATTGCCAGACATTTTTATTGCTGTTTAAACTGTTCCAGACGCTAATTTCGAATTAAAAAAAAAAAAAAAAACAAAATAATTCAGTATGGCTGAAATATTTTTGTAATATTATTTAAGTATCTAAAAACTTTAAATTAATTTGTCAATTTTTTGTTGTTTATCAGTTTAGATACTTAAATAATATTATAAAAAAATTTCAGCCATACTGAATTATTTTGAAAAAAAATTTTTTTTTAATTCCAAATTTCGACGGCTCCCAAAATGTTTTAAGATTACAATTAAGTATCATTTTTTGTATCTTATATTATTTATGAATTTATTTGTTTGGAAGTCTTTATGTTGAGGGCTTATTACAATAAAGTTATGGGAGACGAAGAAAATGATCAATTGATTCTTCTGCAGTTAGCAAGGGATATACTGAAAGGGACAGTGTTACTGAAAAAGCTCCTACGTAAACAAATAGCACTCACTGTCTACGTCCGCTATCTACCCTAAAACTTGTTTTAGTAGTTTGATAGTTCAACCTATATACGCACTTGTTTATTAAAAATTATTACATTTCGTAATACATTCACTGCAACAACGACTTTTTTACATAATTTCCTAAAATATTCTACCTCGATCATCCCGCAACAGACAGCATCAATATTTCGTCACTTCTGTATGTTAATCTATGATCGGCTTGGTGGCGATCGGCTATGTCATGGCGACGTATTTATTTTATTAGATAAATAATGAAATCAAATCATGATTTCTTAACTGTAGTATGTATTTCTATGATTTTTTTTTACTTTCGTAATTAGTGCATCTTCCCATAACACAATACTGCATTTTGATTGTTTTACCTATATCAAATTATAAGCAATTCTGTCAACAACAAACGCGTGTGTACCGTTTTTGTATCGAGACAGCGACTACGACCAAAGGAACCAATTGACTCAATTTAGGCGATTGATTTTCGGCGCGCTAGTGACGTGACTAACTCTTTCAATACTATAATATCATTGTTTGTATCAAGTTCATCTAGATTGAAAGGTACATGTAAGAAACAACCCCTACAATATATTATAATGAATTATACATAAACCTTTGTATTTTTAATTAAGCCCTTGCTATAAGATTTAAATACATTTCAAACAAATTAGCCGCAAAGTGTCAAAGGGGAAACCGTAAATCCTTATAAGAACACAAATCCCATTTGTGCATGCACATGCAGTAATCCTCGGCAGTACGGAGATTGTACGCTGACGAAGGCCAGGGGGTGGGAGAGGGAGGATGTGGGTGTAACTTGGTGTAGGGAGACTGTTGTACAAGTGACAGGTTTTTAATTAAATGCCACTTACGGCGCGTTGCGGCTTCGAGACATTGGTGTATTGCTATACCTGTATTGCTCGTCTTAAGCGATGATTTTGTTGTGGAATTGAATCAATTTAAAATTTTAATATTTTATTCAAAATCACTTAGTGTACGTCAAATCTACCTCCAATTAAAAAAAAATGCCAAAGCCCTGAGAAGAGCGGGGCGCATGAACTCAGTGTGCGTTTTTGCGATTAATTTCATTACAATAATTTTCATTTCATAAAATAGCTGGAAACTGCTCCATTCATATGGTGTGGTGTTATTTAGAAAGTTATCACCGCAAACATTTTAGCCACTCAGCAGAACCAGTGGGAGGCTCTTTTACACATGATGCCGTCTAGATTATGAGTACTACAACGGCACCTTTTTCTGCCGTGAAGTAGTAATGTGTAATCATTATTGTGTTTCGCCTGAAGGGCGCCGTAGCTAGTGAAATAACTGGGCAAATGAGACTTAACATACTATTATATCTCAAGAATTGAGCAATTTACGCAATTGTAGTGCCGCTCAGATTTTTGGGTTTTTAAAGAATCCTGAGCTGCACTACATTGTAATGGGCAAGACGCATCAATTACCATCAGCTGAACGTCCAGCTCGCCTCGCCCCGTATTGCCATAAAAAAAATAATGGTTACGGGTTAATTGCCTGGCCACACTTAACAATAACATATTGTATAGTATGGTGAGGCCAAATGAAAATGGTGGCAAAGGAGAGATATGGGTCCCTTTTATAAGTCAATGTCAAATATATTTTATTTAAATAGGCTTAAAATAAGCGCCTTTGAATTGCCACTACAGATATTTCTTATAAATTACTGAATTTACCATAATGTGTTTGTAAAAAATTAAGAGAAGAACATACAAGAAACTCAATGGCCCTCTTTTTTCAGTCAAATAGAGTATTTTACAATGGCTGTATATACATAACAAATTAGTTTATAAGGTCCTGCATCCAATATATGAGTCGTGTTTAAATAATATAAATTATTTCAATAAAAGTCATTAAGAATTATATGAATATAAATTATCGCATATTGGATGCATCAACCTACAGACCTTGAAGTCATTGTTTGTGTAAGAATGCTTCGTGAACATGATGAACGTTGCAAATATGAGCTTTGTTATGATGATAAAATATTTTATAAATATATATTCTTCTTTTATATAAGGTCTTCACCTTATGTTACAGATATAATGCTACACAGGAAGCGCTGATAAAATAGAGTGTGATCAAAGCCACTTTATGGCTGAGTACCCCAGGCATCGCGCCTGACCACCCAATTAGGTGGATAGCCTTTGTAATAACCTTATACGATATATTTAGTCGCCCTGTGAAGTTTTACAATCAAACTTGTGTATTTATTACATCAAAATACATTGCATTGAGTAGATTACTGTAGCCTTAAAGTAAAGGCCAATTCAAAAATACTTGACAGCAAGCTTCCGTAACAAATCAAATTTTTATATTATCAATTACTTGTAACAATATAATATAGATGACTAATATTTGAACTACAGAAAGCAATTGTATAATTAACTTATTAATTGACTGTTAATTAAATTAATTAACTCACAAGCCTCGCAGAGTCCTTGTATAATCAGCTGCCGGTTTAGTTATATTCCGTTACAGAAGAGGTAGATCAGTGAGGTGTAAATTTATTGAGAATTTACACAGACCGTGAAAAAAGGAGACCAATACCAATAACCTTATCATCATCATCAGACGGAAGACGTCCAAATATCTCCCCCAAAGATCTCCATGACGATTGGTCCTGCGTTGCCCAGATCGTCGGTCCATCTTGTGCCTACCAAGACTTCGTCTTCCGGTACGTGGTCGCCATTTCAGGGCGTTTCTGCCCCAACCGCCATCTGTACGTCGAACTATGTTCTGCCCTTGCAGGGCGTCACACATTTTCTACCTATATAGTTTAGCATCTTTTTATAATAATGTAATTTTTGATGGCTTATATCCACAATGCAATACTTTGAAAAACCTTTTAGATACCACTTCAAGTTACTACATGGATATGATGATAGGATAGATTGCTGTTTAACACAGTGCTTTCCAAGGGTGCTGTACGTGAAGGTTAACAAAAGAAAGTCTTTAACTTAATCCGCTGTTCACCTGACAGTCTGGCCGTCTGGCTGAGTGTAGCACCATAGACTTAGAATTTAAGGCGAAGAGTAAGCAGAAAACACGCAAACATGGTGTTTTTAGACAAGTTTAGTTGTGAAAGCATTTCGAGCTATGAACACTACTTAATCCTGTTACATACATCCTTAAGTCTTATTTGTAGGTTGCTAATGCTTGCTGTTGGTTATAGTTAACACTGCCGAGCCTTTTTGAACAACCACTTTTCTTTGAAGTTAAACAAGTTTTTTGGCATGGCGTGACGCATTTTTTTGGTATTTCTTTCAGAAAAGTTATTCTTATAGCTTGTACTTTTTTGTGTAGGTTCATTTATTCAGATTAGTAGTGAATAACGAGGATTGTAAGCATATAAACTGATTTTCACCCAAGAATTTTGAAAATATTGGCTTTGTTATATAGATGGCGGGCCGGCAGCTGTGAACTCATATCGCTCAAGGTCGCTGGCATTTAGTGTCGCCTTAATGACAATATATCAGCGAACACAATACACATTGATATACACACTTACTCACACATCGTCACACACATACACCAACACCTTATTAGTGTTAAGTAGGTAACTACTTAATGATTCTAGATATGGAAGTGTGGGATCTTCTGACAGAGGTTTTATCACCTAAAAGTTTCTAACCAGCTATATCATGTAATACTTTTGGTACCAATAAAGAAATTTGAATTTGAATACAGAAGACCTGAGAGCCCGTTAATGCGTCAATTTTTATTTGCCAATGTGTACGATAGCTAGAGTGGTTAGCTAGTTTAATATTCAAAATACTATAGATCTAATTCAAAGCATGGCATACTGTCAATCAAAATCAGTTACAGTAACTATAGATTCACTTTGCTTTTTTTTAATGAAAATAAGGGACGAGACGAGCAGGACGTTGAGCTGATGGTAATTGATACGACCTGCTCTTTACAATGCAGTGCCGCTCAGGAGTCTTAAAAAACCCAAACATTCCGAGCGGCACTACAATTGCCCCCGTCACCTTGAGACATAACATGTTAAGTCTCATGTGCCCAGTAATTTCACTGGCTACGGCTTCTTTCAGACCGAAACAATAATGCTTACACATTACTGGTTCACGGCAGAAATAGGCGACGTTGTGGTGCCCATAATCTAGTCGACATCCTGTGCAAAGGAGCCTCCCACTGGTAAGCTCCCATTGCTTTATCTGCGTCAGAGTTATTCTCTCGCACGCTCTGTGGTCCTAGAAGCTAGTATATTCTATAACAATAAATCATAATATATATATTATATAAGTCTTTAGTTAGCAGGTTCTTTCATGCACAGCAGTAGCACAACAATCAGTCTGTCACCAGTTTTTTTTTTTATAATTCAGAACATGATGTCAGCAAAACACTTTTACTTTCAAATAAGTCGATTCTCGCATGGTCGTATAATTAATTTAGTGAGACATCCGACGGTATATTGAATAGTGATCCGGTCCTCAATACTGCCATAAAATGTTTATGTCCCTCTAACAGCCCTCCGTGTGACGAGGGCATGATTATGAAGTTAGTACAAATGAGTAAGTCGGAGAGCGTCGCCGCTGCGGAGTGCGTGCGGAGGGCTTCTATCAAATTAAATGGCTGTTCGGTTTTATATTCCTAGTTGTTTGCTTTATTGTAGCTATTCGCTTTTATTACGACTTAATAGAGTGAATGATGTGTGAGGGCGTGAATGTGTAATGACTTGTCATTATGATTTAGGAACACTGCATGTAACTATATTATCTTTATTTATTCTTATATTATAAAGTACAGAAATGTCATTTTCACTGATTAAAAATTTAAAGTGAGATGTGATTATCCTGCGTCAATCGGTGTTTGGTGGTGGGTGACTTATCAAGGACTTACAAACCTTCATTTTTGTTATAAAAGAGTAAAGGCGTTAGCCAAAGAGACTGTCTTAGATCATTTTGTGAAGCATCTTGGCAATTCACTTTTAACAAATGTACAAAACAAAGCTCCTGGTCTGCCTAGTCAACGTTTCGGACTTTAATAAGACATGAAGACTGGCTCTGCTCAAGCTCAGATCTAAAACCCTTGGACTATAAATTATGGTCAGCTTACTACAAGCTGGTTATACGCCGACATCGAGTCGATCAAGAAACCTCTAGAAGAGTGACTATATTGCTAAGACTTCAAATAACAGAAATTACGTCATAAAAATAAATGCACTTTCAGTAATTGTAACAGAATTTATGACCAGACTAGATATATTTGAATTTATAATTTGATTGTCATTTTATAAAATGAACATTTATTAGCATATTGAAGCTATCTGATCTTTTTAATGATTCTAAAATAATTTAATACATTATTTTATTTGTCACACAAACGTTCTTCTAACAGTCCTATGGATTTTGCAATAAAATTATACTGAGGTACTTTAGTAAAAGCATATACTGCCCAAAAACAAAAACCTACTAAACTCAATTTAGCTTTGTAACAATCTTATTGATGTAGTGGATGAAATAATGGACCGACACAAGAGCCCTAAGTTTTACGTTATTAAGATTGAACTCTGAAGTAAATCGAGTCCTGTGTGTAAAAAGTATTTTGCAGCTATAACATTACTATAAATTTCACTGCAAAATAGTCTTCGAATTCCAATTCAAATAAATACATAACAGTGACAAAGCTGCCGACATAAGTGTAGTAACAAGTACAGTCATTATGTTCACAGCATAAGTGGAGGCTGTGCAGTTCCGCTCTCGCCACCATGACCGGAAGTGGGTATCGGAAGTGGGTATCGGAAGTGTGCTGACGGCTGTCGTCTGGCCGTCCTCACAGTTCCGAGAGGACATTCGCCACTTGCTACCAATTATAAACGAATAATAATTACTGTGTAGTTTAGTGATGGCAACTGTATAGATTGAATAACATTTACAACCATTCTAATTCTTAAATATAATGAAACAGTAATGTTCACACATTACTGCTTCACGACAGAAATAGGCGGCGTTATATATAGGCCCATAATCTAGCCAGCATCCTGGGCAAAAGAGCCTCCCACTGGTAAAATGCCACCGATGCACCAAGTAAACTGTGTTAATTTTGGCATTTGTGATTTTAGCTACATATTATTATTTTCATACTCTTGGAGTAATTTGTAACTCTATTGGAGTTTATTCCTTAAGAATCGATTTCCATATAAGGCGCCCGGTATCCGAAAAATATGGAGGGTAAAACTTACTCATCAAATGGGATAGTAACGTTTTTGGTGCGCATCATTTCTCGCGCACCTTTCACTTTTCAGTTGTGTGTTTGTGTGTATATATATATACTTGTGTGTAGCCAGCATACACAGTTTACTGAGTGATAGCTTACGTATGCAGTATAATATACCTATTAGGATGTGCCAAAATGTAACTTCCTTGATGGACCTTTTAAAATTGGAATTTTGAGTTCCGCTTTTAACAGGAGTTGTGTTTGAGCATTTCCTGGCATATTTTGAGAATTAAGGATATATTTGATTTTTTAATTCATACGCTTTTATTAGCTTCTGCTGTATGTCTGTTTGTAACCGACTCTATTGGACTTGATTTTGTTTAGTACCTGTTCAAAGACAATCGTTCTTGAGGAGTAAACTCCAGTCGTGCGTCGGAGCTGGCACACACCCTTTTTTTTTGTTAAATAGTAGCCTATGATGTCTAGACTTTATAATTATGAAAATTTTAATGAAAATTGATCTGATACTCAGACTTGTAACGTATAGGGACAGTGTCAAATACTTACTGTTAGATGTCACAGAATTTAAATAAATCCATAGCTGTTTTGGATTCAAGCGGGTGTTATATTTCCCAGCCTGCAGCTTGCACTATCTCCACAAATGACGTGATGAGGTCTCGTCGCGTGACGCTCGCATCAGGACTCAGGAGCAGATGTCTCCTCTCGCACGGGATTAGGGAACGCGCGCGACGTGCTAAGTCCCTCCACTGTTGGAGATTATTGACTAATTATGTGAGGGGCCGTTGCATAATTCATGCGGACGTTATGGTTCTTCAAATACACGATGATTTGCATCTTAAAATCCATAATATTACCAGTAGCGTCTTTTTTTCGGAATATTTGCCTACAAATTACCGTTTTAAATTCAATACAGACAATGTTTTGGATTTTATATTGATGATCTAACTATGCTTGATAAAATATATAATCAAGTTGACCCGCAAACGCTGTATTACCATGTAAATAAATAAATAAAAAATAGGGTAGGTATAAAAAATAGTTTATAACCGATTCTTAGACCTACCAAAATCCAAATATACATATAAAAATTCTTGAATATAGATCTAGCCGTTTCGAAGGAGTATAGCAACATACATTGTGACGCGAAAATTTATATGTAATGATATATTATTATTGATTTTTAGGAAAATAAACTGTTAATAGATAAGTATAGGCGTACATACATTATACATACGATCGGCGATTAGCACTAAAATATGTTAGTTAAAAGTAAGTTATATTCCACTTGACTTGTTTCATAGAAAGATTTGTAGTGACAACAGAATACAAAAAAATTGTAAGGAGACCTCAAATCAAGTAATAATTTTTAATTGTGAACCATTATCTTATCACCATAATCGTTACAAACCCGATCCTCACCCCTTAGCCATTAACTGCAATAAACAATAATAATTTTGGAGTTATTAACGACTTGTCGTGTCATGTGAACTCATAAATTAACACGGGCTTATTTGTCGTGTCGTTGCGGCATGCGTCACTGCAGGGTTTATGAGAATCTGATTTATATATCGTTAAAGACTTTTTTATGGATTCTTTCATTATTATTTTTGAAAGAAATTGTAATGTCGATTAAGTAACCAATTTATTACTATGTAAGATATTATCAGTATTTATATTATATAGTAATAATTTATATAAACAATAAATTAATTTTATTTGTTTCACAAAAAATCTGACATCGAAATGAGGCGTAAAGAGAATAATAAATAACAACATATAATAAAGTAAATAAATAAATTGTGAGAACGATATCTTGAAAACATTTTCAAAATGAAGTGACTGAGCAGCGTATTCAGTGACGTACAAATAAATCGTCCAACTCTGGCCCTTTGCGTGAAGATATAAAAAACATTACAAAATGAGTTTTCCGCATTGTTTGCGGTCGCGGCAGGACGAGGGTGGACTTATACCATAAACACATGTTCGGATTTGGTACGGCCGGATCATTGGACGGTCCGGTGGGAGCTTCGCAACAATTAGTCCGGCGTCGTACTCGGTACGGTCCCGACGGTTATAATAATAATGTTGTGCGAAGGACATTGCAGCATAATATCGATTATGGTCCGCAACTGGACTGCGTCGGATGGTGCGACCGTAACAAATCCGATCATGTGTTTAGACTATAACAGCGAGCAAGCAGCACAGAGCGCGCACGAGGGTCGGCGACAACTTTTTATTTCGAACTCTTTACAATTTGAACGCCGCTGCTTCAGTGGTTCCTTGCCGACTGAAAGCCTTTCACGGCGGATTGTGGCTGTCACTTGCATTATGTAGCCTGCCCGAAAACTCCTTACAAATTCCATTCAAGGCATAGTATTTTCACAATTCAACTGACTAATGACATATTTTTATTTGTCTTTACTGTTGACGTAAAATAGATATTTATTTTCTATGTTTAGTTAAAAAAGTTTTTTCATCTAGGGTACCACAGCGTTGCATTTTTCTTCTTTTTTTGGATTCAATCAAGAAACCTGACCGGGACTGCATTGCGTATCGTATCACTAACCATCAATATTCATACTTGCAATACCTTCCTAATCGCGTCACTCTGTTGCAAATCATATCTTTCTAATAAACAAAAATTTGTGTACTATTGTACACACGCAAGAAGTTATACTTCTTTGGCGTAATAAAAATCCTTAAAATAATTATTTCTTGTGAAATTTTACGTTTGTAGAAAAAACAATATTGTATTTTTTTTTATGATAATAAGGGATGAGACGAGCAGAACGTTCAGCTCATCGTAATTGATACGCCATGCCCATTACAATGCAGTGCCGCTCAGGAATCTCAAAAAACCCAAATATTCTGAACGGCACTACAATTGCGCTCGTCACCTTGAGACATAAGATGTTAAGCCTCATTGGCCCAGTAATTTCACTAGCTACGGCGCCCTTCAGACCGAAACACAGTAATGCTTACACATTACTGCTTCACGGCAGAAATAGGCGCCGAATTAAGAAGGTATTAAATACAACCAATGAAAATATTATTATACTGCATAATTAAGTAAAATAACATGTAATTAAATATCATTCAATTATGTTTATAAAAATGATGAGAAATATTTTTTTTATGTAAAAACTTGTATATAAATTGAAAAAGAACAAATGAAAGAAGAAGTGATAGGCCTTATTAGATTTACAAATAGTTTGTTAACAATATTTACCGAGATTAATAAGTATTCATTGATTTCATTTGAATATATCATAAGTTAAATATTTATTTATTCTCAAGGCTAAAGGTATAAACGTGGCCTAACATCAACTTAACTATACAGTTGGGTTGTAACATGATTCTGAATATACAGGCACTGAAAATTTCTTACATAAAAATTAATGTGATGCAGATTATTAGTCCGTTTATGAATTTTATATGCATTCTATTTATCTCTTATAATAGGCCCTAGAATTATAAAAAACAAAAAGCAGCAACTACAGTACTTCTTAGCTAAAGCGCCAATAGGCTATGATTCAGTTATAAGGAGCTCTATGGAAACCTTCAAAATTCGGAGATTGTCTGATTACACCCAGTATTTATACACCGTGGCGTTACAAAAACTCATCATCATCATCATCATCATCATCGGAAGACGTCCACTGCTGGACAAAGGCCTCCCCCAAGGATCTCCACGACGATCGGTATAGCGCTACCCTCATCCAACTTATTCCGACGATGTTGACCAGATCGTCGATTTATCTTGTGGGGGGCCTACCAACACTACGTTTTTTGTGACGTGGTCTCAATTCGAGGACATTACTGCCCCACCAGCTATCTGGCCATCGAGCTATGTGCCCTATCCCACTGCCGCTTCAGTTTCGCATTTGGGCTATGTGAGTGACTTCTTTCTGCTACGGATCTCATCATTTCATTCGATCTCGCAGCATAACCCTCTCCATTGCCCTCTTAGCGACCATGAGCTTTCTCATCGGGCCCATAGTTAGCGACCACGTCTGTATACCGTAAGTCATAACTGGCAACACACACACTGGTTGAAAACCTTCGTCTTCAGACACTATGGTATTTGGGACGTGGTATTTATGGACTATGGTATTTATGTATTTCATCTAAAAAATCAATTTTCCATAAAACCATTTCGGAACAACCTGTAAGAAATCTAGTAGCCGCGCGTTAGTAAGTATGCTATGTATGTATATACAATGAAAGGGCGATTAAAACTTTGTTTCCTAAATATATCATATGTTTTTTTTTATGAAAATAAGGAACGAGACGATCATGACGTTCAGCTGATGGTAATTGATAAGCCCTACCCATTATAATGCAGTGCCACTCAGGATTCTTGAAAAACAAAAATTCTGAGGGGCACTATAATTGCGCTCGTCACATTGAGACATAAGATATTAAGTCTCATTTGCCCAGTAATTTCACTAGTTACGGCGCCATTCAGACCGAAACACAGTAATCTTTACACATTGCTGCTGCACGGCAGAAATAGGTGACGTTAATCTAGCTGGCTTCCTGTGCCAAGGAGGCTCCCGCTGGTAATACTGGTTTGTTTGATAATTTAAAAATTTGAATATTTTACTTTAAATTGTAGATTTATTTCTTTACGGTTAGATAGCTCTTGCCGTATGTTAATTTAATGTCGCTTACTACTAGCTACCTTTGTTACTACTTGCTATATTTATATGAGTATTTGTTATTTCCCGTCAGCTCTTGCCGCGGGCAACAATCAGTTGCCCGCGCCTCGGACTGAACCCTCAGCTTCTATGTTGAAATTAGATTAATAGTTAGCTTCGCTAACGTCAAATCATGATAAACATATAACACACGTAAACTTTTGAGATTTTTTAATATTTTGACTTATAAGTAAATAAATTATTTAAAATTATTTTAAAATGTTATTAACATGATCACCTACCTTTGCAATGGAAAACATTGTCATTAAAAGTAAAATTTGACATTTAATTTACCCATTTAATATCTAATATCCAGAGCCTTGTTCGGATTTTTAAGAACGAACGAAACTTGAACAAAAAAAAACTAACAGGAAATCTGGATTCGAACCGGAGTGTTCTGCTTTCAGGATCACCCCATGTCCAATCTGAGCTACACTACACTACACTACACTAGTTTCTCATTATTACACGGATAAAACTACATTTTTTTAAATTGAAACCTAGCTATATCAATTTATCGCCCCCGAAATCCCCTGTATTCCAAATTTTATGAAAATCTTTGTATATATATAAGAACTCAGAAGTGATAGCCCCGACTGCTCTACCGGCACTTACGTAGTAATCGCCGCCAAGCGAATTTATCGCGATGTTCCACTTTTTAACTTACATTGACGAAATAAATACATTTCATATATTTATATATGTATGAAATGTATTTATACGCTTTATATTAGCTTCATGTTTGTATGTTTGTAACCGACTTGTTTGGGCGCGATTTTGACCCACTTTAAACGGCTAGATTTCGTTCAAACTTTGTAGATTTATCGAGGACCGATGACATTACACTAATTTGATTATTCAATTTTTCAATTTGCAAAATATGATTTGTGTTAATTTATATAATTTTCATCTATAGTCGATAAGGCAGGAATTGATGTTAAAGTACTTAATAGTTTTAAAAATACGCTTTAATAGGAAATTTAACTAAAAAATTAAAAATAAATAATAGTTAAAAAAAGCGTGCTTTTTAGTTTTTTTTTTACTATTATTTATTTTAGACTACTGACTAGGAATTACTATTACGGTAGGTGCAATAATATTTTGTAAATGTGCATCGTTCTATATTGAAGCGAAGCTTTTATGCGAACGTTCGGGCCTCGGATTTTATCGTAGCACTGGAGCGTCAGATTTAGAAACGTCACACGATATATATAGGTATTCAGAGTGGCAGCTAGCGCGCGCTTCTCACCTCAGTATGCGTGGCCTTCCGTCTCGCTTTCATTGATGTCAGTGTACGAGGCTGGCGTGGTCTTCTATCTCTTTCTCTCTCTATACGCATCCACGCCAGTCACTTTTGAAATTTGAATATCCGTTGCGATCAGCTGTGTCGCTTATCCTTTCTGTCGATTATTAATAAACCAGGTAAATTTTCACTCACGTCTTTTTTTTTCATAATATTTTAACGTATAGTTCCTACGCTTTTATACTTTTTGCTTTTTTCGGGTGTCCCTTGACTAGACTAGAAAATATTCTTAAAAATAGTGCACTGCTATTTTTAGAGTATTTTCTGCATCCAATATTAGTTTGCTATTTATATATTGTAACAGTTCACCAATTGAATCGACTCCGAATTAGTATTTATTTATTGAATACAACTTTTAGGATGTCGTATCGGTCATCCCACGCGCGCCAGTGTACACAAACGAGCAATCAAATCCTCCCTAGTCTCCGCCCCGGGCCTCTATCCCCGGGGACTCCCCGCAACCAACACTAATCCCATTTGGAGGCCCGGCGGACGTGACGTCACGCCAATCAAATTCCAAAATCCTGTTAAAAATACCGCCACTGCACGGTGTGCACTTTTCCTGTTGAAAGTTTTACAGGAACGCGGAGTAGTTTTACAATTTAATATCCAATCTTGTCGGGAGCGATGTTCAAACATTCAGGATTATTTAAGTTCCCCGACATTCACACATATAAATTGAATGTTTCTGTTGAGTTGAATTTTCGATAAAAAATTTCAAGCCCTTACTTGTCATTGAAAAGTTACTTCGATGATATAATCATCTAAACTATAATAGAAATTAACCAATATGGTGAGGTAGATGCACAAGAATTTTGTTAAAAATATGGATTAGCTATATAATAATGTAGAATATAATGATTTTTGTTTAAGGAATTTTTAAAGTTCAACTGTAGCACGCTTTTAATGTAACTAGATGATGCATCTTACAGGTGATTCTAGCGCTGTACAAAGCGCAGGTCCGGCCACATATGATGTATCTCTGGTCTGGCGCACCCCGGTATCAGCTTGATCCATATGACGGAGACCCAGTGCTCTTTGAACGGCTGTTACACTTGGCGTTGCATCGACACGTTCCAAAGAGCTTTTTCACCTGATTCCTGCCGCGAATTCCACCTTCGCATGCCACAAAATAGGATATCATCCCCACCATCTGCCATCATTCACAGTGTGGTTTTCATAGAGCTTTCTTCCACGTTCTACAAAGCTGTGGAATGAGCTTCCTGTTGCGGTGTTTCCGGGACGATACGTATACGACACGGGTACCTTCAAAAGCGCTCACACGTAAAGGTCGGAAATGCTCCTGTGATTCCTCTAGTGTCTTGCAGATAATGTGGGTGGCGGTGATCACATAACACCAGGGGACCGGTACGCTCGTTTGTCCTTTTTTCCATAAAAAAAATATGTTTATGTTACAGCGCTGTTTACAAGAAGAATAAACATAAGTGCTGGTACTACAAAGAGTGTCATCACTTAGAAACAAGACAAGTCTCATTAGTCACAGATTAACAAAATACAGTTTATTAATCTAAGGCTACGGCGCACTTAAAACTGAAACACAAAAACACACATTACTGCTCCACGACTGATAAAGGTATCTTCTGTAAAGAAGCTTCCCATTGGATTAAGAAGAACGCGGAAAAATGAAATGTTATGAATTATTATTGAAATACAAGCAACTTTTTTTAAACTTGCTAAAAAGAAGAATGAAAGCAACGTTTATTATATTCGGGCACTTGTCGGAAATATTCACTCGAAGCGACATCAGTTTCGATGCATCGATGAGTGACGATTGTGATCTCGATTCGCCGATTCTGATTTTCATTCTCCGATAAATCTATCGATTATTGGAATCAGATACAGAATAACATCACGATATATAATTTTAGGTCTTGTAAAAAAAATCACCCGTTAGCTGGTATGTTCTCCTACTGTAATTATTATCATCATCATCAGCCGGAAGACGTGTACTGCTGAATAAAGGCCTCCCCCAAAGATCTCCACGACGATTGATCGTTCACTGGCCTCATCCAAGGTAAGGTGATCTTGACCATCGTCGGTCGATCTTGTGGGGGGCTTACCACCACTGCGTCTTCTGCCATTCGAATACTTTTCCGCCCCACCGGCCATTTGTCCGTCGAACTATGTGATCTGCCCACTGCCACTTCAGTTTCGCAATCATTTGGGCTTTGTCGGTGATTACTAATATATCAGCATAATTATTATTACGTACCAATAATAACTATTAAGTTAATAATATATAAATATACTAAACATAGCAACACAAAAGCGAGGAGCAGCTGACTGTATCTTTCTCCCTCGGGTACACTCGGCGGTCCCGAGTTCACCTGATCAAGCCTTTCACCTCAGAGCGTAACCTACGAAAGAATGTATGTGCCGTGCGCAAAAAGAAGTTATCACTTCAAAAAATCTGTTTTTGACTTATTGCTGTCGGAAGTATATACTTCTGAAACATGATCCCAGAAATGTACTGCGAATATCGTAAGAAGAAAACATTTGTGTGTGATTAATGTTAGCAATAACAAAAAATGACTATTAATTACTAACAAAATACCATAATATTTGCTTTGAGTAAGACGCGGTGACCACCAGACACTTTTATGAATTTAATATAGATAATTGTAATATAATTTGGTTCCAACAAGATACAAAGTACATCAAAATTTCTTGTCCCTTCTTTCTTCTCTGTATATTCCCATAAAACAATTCTTTGAAAATGGGAGAAACATATTAAGCTACGTGTTTTAATTTTAGGATTTGGCTTTAAACCGAAACCGCTTAAAAGTGAAAGCTGGATTGTAGAGTAAAGGAGTAAGAATCAAAAAGCTGTCTGATATCAACGGCAATATAATTTAACTTTGTTTAAGTCGGATATAATTCAGCACCCAGATTAACCTAAAAGTTTTAAAATGATTGGTCTGTTGATCTATCTAAAAATGTTCACCATATTTATAATATGCAAAGGCCGAAATATAATAATATTTTGATGCCTTAACACACACACAAACACACACACACTCATTTTATTATTCTTATTCTTACTGTCCGTTCTTTATATTATATATTCATATCTTGTACGATACACGATTACACAAAGAACTCGTGTAGTAGACCAATTATTCACACTTGACCGGTATTTATTCTAATGTGTAACTTAGCTAACGTACTTCTTCAAATTTCTTCTTCAATTTTAATCCCAGAACTAAGGGATATCACTTTAAAAATAATAAATTGTTTAGATTTAAAAGAGCAATATCACAAGTCAATTTTCTAATATGATAGTATTGGGGTTGAGCAGGTTATCAACTGTAAAGTAGATTCTGTAGATGGAGCCACAACCTGAGAGTTGAACAAGACATATCAAGATTTACGAATCATGCGTCACTCGAACAGTTGACTCGGTTGGCAAGAGCGCTCGGATGGAACCCGAGAGGCACGGGTTCGAATCCTGCATCGTGTATAAATTTTGCTTACAAAGTTTAATTTGAATTGTCAATACCATAAAGCGACTTTAAAAATAGCAAATCATTTAACGTAATACTGTTAATAAACATCGTTAAATATTTTAATGTATTTACAGCTTTATTAAACAATATTTAAATGCAACCCTATTCCAAATAATCAATGGCTTTTCAAACTTTATCTCCATAAAATATCTCGTTCCTTCGGGAAACTTGTGAATAGTATGCGGGCGACGGTTTAAGCTCCAAAATGAAATTACGTATTAAATTCCATAACTAAACGAGGAACTTGTCAGATCGTCTATTGAAGACTGCACCAAGTTTACGAGATGGAATTCCCTGAACATCTCGAAGAAGGGGAGTTTTTCTCCCCCACCTGACAGACCAGGGGTGCAGTCGGGCACTCGCCTTCATACTGAATAACTTATCAACTTTCTACTGAAATGTAGAACATGGTTTTGATTTTATGAATTACTTAGACTTCAACTATTAATGAGAAATTCTTTGAGTCGGTCGTAAGTTTGATGTGTATTTTTATACTCCATAATGTCGCTTTTATCAATATTGACTAGCGGCCGTTTTCAATAACCTATCTACCTTTAGTTTAACTTACGGCCGTTCCCCATAATCAGTCTATCTCTTACTTGAGATAAAAATCGTAACTATCGTTGACTTTTCTGTCCCAATAAACTTATCGACGGTAAATCACCTTATCCGTACACGCTGACTGTCAATGACGATGAAAGACGACGTATAGCTCATTAGCGATAGAAGTTTATTTTATTTATTTATTTATTTATTAAAGCACACCACATCATATACAATACAATTTTCTAAATCTAATGTTACAATTAGTAGTACTAAAGTGTACGACAATTATGGTGAACCAAAAAATTACAAAAAATACTCCCTAAATACTTCTGAAAAATAGAACTAATACTATGTAAACTAGTTTTTTGAAGTTTATATGGAAATTTTAATTCACGCCGATAACAATGATTTATCGGGTATATTGGGACAGCTTCAGATTATTGACAGCTAATACCTGACAGTAGAAGGTAGTAATTTGTCTCTATCTGTGGATAGTATATTGGGAACGGCCGTTAACGATACATTGCTGTCACCGTTTAATGACAAGATCTTATCTATCCATAGTTATATTCAATATAATTATAGTCCAATGCTATCTGTCGATAGGTGATTGAAATGTAAGTAAGCGTAAACTGATAGATTTGTTTATGTCTAGTAAGTTAAACTAAGGATAGATAGGTTATTGAAAACGGTCGTTAATAAATACTCCTTCAGTCATAAAGTATTTTGATTTATAGTAGTTATCAATGGGCTTGATTATCTGTATAAGAGTGTGTACTTTTGATCAAATACCAGAATTGGTTCCGTGAAATGACAAAAAATCTTTTCTTTGGTATATTTTAAAAGACTTAACACATATTATATCGTATCGTCCCGGAAACACCGCATAAGGAAGTTTATTCCACAGCTTTGTAGAACGTGGAAGAAAGCTCCTTGAAAACCGCGCTGTGGTGGACCGTCACACATCCAGATGGTGGGGATGATATCCTAACTTGTCGCGAAGGTGCGTCCGTTAAACCTCTGTCGCTTCAAACCTCTTGTTTTCGAGTTTCACCTTTTTTTACTTTTACGTTTTCTTGCACTTTATTTTTTTTCATTTGACAAGTTCGATCTACATACCAAATCTCTTTCCCATCATTCATTTGACATTTGACAATTGTTCATAACTTTTAGTGTAGCTACCATATATATGCTTACAGTATTATTTCTTTCCTCCTCCTCCTCGCGTCGGTTTCCTCAGTGCTGAGGGTCGTGATCATCTTGACAGAGTACTTTGTTGCGTATTATTTGCTGCCATCTGCCCCTGTCGGAAGCAAGCGGAAGAAAGCGCAATGTAAAGCGTCGTGGACAGTGGTTTCAAGGGCAGTGCAGATCTGATCGGTCCATCGCATGGGGCTCCTTCCTCTTGGTCTTCTTCCCTCCACCTTCTCTGTTACCATCAGTCTCTCCAGGTTGTCTTCATCGCTTCGTCTTTCTTTATCACATAAAAAATAATATTGTTTTTTATATTAAACAGCACAATAAATAAAAATATTAATATATTTATACGTTGATGAATTTTAGTAAAAAAACTTCCTAAAATATTTCAAAGCAACCCAAAAATAATGACTTACAAGTTTGTAAAGTTAACAAGTTTTCACTTCAAAGTCAAAGTCAAATAAACTTTATTCAATTAGACTTAATATATTCATTGTCTGTCTAAGTATGCTTCTTGAACATGAAGGTATAAAAGGCATAAAAAGCATTTATTTTCTCAAAATTGATTCCTTTAGAAATCTTTTTGATGTCATTTCTTATACTACTAGATACTACTACCGCTTCGGAAACAAATGGCGCTCTGAGAGAGAAGAAGCGGCGCAAGAAACTCTCCCAGCATTCTTTTTTTTGCGCTCTCTTCAATAAAAATATACAATATTGTACAGTCACTTCTATCGCTATAAAATAATCACAATCTAGTCCCAGGCTGTCCGATCATTTAGATATTCAGTAGTGGAGTAAGGATTTACGAAAGAGCCATTAGACTTTATAGAAGTGTATACATTTACCCTTAAAGCTATTATGTATCTTATGAAGCCTACTAGAATTAGTTACAAGCGATCCCTTATTTCTAGTGTTATAATAATGAAAATCACTATTAAGAGCAAAAAGGTGACGATTTTAGTGAACGTATATTAAATTTTCATAAATGTACTGACAATGAACAGTCATAATATTTATTTCTTTAAATTTTTTTTTGAGAGACTGTCTATAACCAAACTGATATATAGCACGACCAGCTCTCTTTTGCAGAGCAAACACTATATCAAAGAGTACTGCAATCCTGATAATTCGATGTTTTACGCTAGCTATATATTATTACATACACAAATTAAATTTGAAAACAAAATTGATGAACGACGCGGGACTCGAACCCCTGCACTCTCACGTCTCAGCTTTTCCACTGAGCCAACTGTTCGAGTGATAAATTGTTTAGATATGAAGGAGCGACATCTCAAGCTAATTTCCTTAGGTTATCAACTGTAAAGTAGTTCCTGTAGATGAAGCCACAACCTGAGAGTTGAACAAGACATATCAGTATTTGTGAACGTGACTGTTGTTGTGAACACCGTGTTGGCTCAGTGTAAAAGCGCTTGAAAGGAACGCGGGAGGTCACGTTTTCCAAACCCACATCGTTCATAAATTCTGATTACAAATGCAATTTGTGTAATTAATCCTAAAAGAGACCCTCTCTTTTAAAAATTTTTATCACTTTAAAAAAAATTACAAATTGTTTATATATTACATTATAAATAAATAATTTACATGCGAACGCGTTGCTCAAAGGGCGGCAACTGTCCTGTGATTCCTCTGTGTTCCTCAAACATGTTTGTATATTATACAAGTGCACTCAAAGCCAGAATTTATTTACGTCTAGAGAATCTTTCACAAACTCAATGTGACTCAAGTTATCGTTGAGATAGCGACTTCGAGACCATCACCCGGCAACTCACAATTCACTCGTGACTTCAGCAATAATTCATCAAGTTTTATAACTCTCCCTTCATCCAGGTCTTTAAAGCACTTGAATTGAATTCAGTATTTTTAATCAAATACAAATACATTAATCATATTTCTTTGTATTAAATGCTTCATATCCCACATATACCGGATTTTTTTTAATGAAAATACGGGACGAGACGAGCTAGGTGTTCAGCTGATGGTAATTGATACGCCTTGCCCGTTACAATGCAGTGCCGCTCAGGATTTTTGAAACACCAAAAAATTCTAAGCGGCACTACAATAATTGCGCTCGTCACCTTGAGACATAAGATGTTAAGTCTCATTTGCCCAGTAATTTCACTAGCTACGGCGCCCTTCAGTCCGAAAAACACTAATGTTTACACATAACTTCTTCACGGCAGAAACAGGTGCCGTTGTAGTCATCTAGTAATCTATCGACATCCTATGCAAAGGAGCCTTCCACTGGTTTGGCGTAATAATTGAAAAACTCATTAACTCAACATCAGTATTTTACTGACGGAGAGATTAAGTATATCGATATCTAAACATAGTTTTGCCTTATTTGATGTTACAAAAGAAATGTATACAGTAAAAAAAATTCGATGTTTTCCACATAGTCATAAAAATATCAAATTAAAACGCTGAAAATATGTAAATATTTAAAAAATGTTTTTACCATACATATTTTTTATAATATAGTACCATTGGTCAGGCGTTATCTATAAATAAGTTTTAATGTTTTATTAAAAAATGGCTCTGTCGTAAATCTTACTACTCCACAGCTGAATACCTAAATGATCGGACAGCCTGGGACTTTGATTATTATAATTATTTTATAGCAACAACAATTAGAGTACAATACTGTATATTATCTTATAAAGAGCGCAAAAAAGAATGCTGGGAAAGTTTCTTGCGCTCTCTTAGAGCGCCATTTGTTTCCGAAGCGGTGGTAGTGTTAGAAGTGACATCAAAAAAAATTCTAAAGGAATCAATTTTTAGAAAATAAATGCCTTTATGCCTTTTACCAACGGACGGTTGGCTTAGTTGGTAAGAGCTCTGGCACGTAACCCGAGAGGCGGGAGTTCGAATCACACACACCGTCCATAAATTTAGTTACAAATTAAATTTACATACTTAATCCAAAGTGAATATTTCATGAAGCTTGAGCTAGTGGGAGGCTTCTTTGCCGAGAAGCAGTAATGTGTAAGCATTACTGTGTTTCGGTCTGAAGGGCGCCGTTGCATGAAATTACTGGGCAAATGAGACTTAACGTCTTATGTCTCAAGGTGACGAGCGCAATTGTAGTGCCGCTCAGAATATTTGGGTTTCTCAAGAATCCTGAGCGGCACTCCATTGTAATGGGCAGGGCGTATCAATTACCATCAACATCAACTCAACGTCCTGCTCGTTGCGTCCCTTATTTTCATAAATTTAGTTAAAGAAATTTGTACGTAATAATTATAAAAGCACCTGTATATAATATTATAGCTCGGGCGTCGCAGCAGTCTGTAGCAATTTACAGTCAATAAAACGTCTACAAATTGGATGAGAGGAACGCGTTGCTCCGTGCATAAGTTAGTTAGTGTCCCTCTGAGCGAGGGCCACTACATCAGCGTATTCACATCTACCCACTGGCTATAACTTTTAGTAGTCAACTACTTTTATTAGTGATTAATATTATTTGTATATAAAGAGTATACCACTGATTGCTGCGACGTTCAGTAAATAAATATAAGATCTAAGTTTCTACGTTGTAAGTAACAGTAGTATCCTGTAAACCTAATCTAAAACTACATCATTTTCTCCTCTTTTTTTTTTATTTCCACCCTATTTCTCCATTCTGACAATCTACAGTGTATTAAGAAAATTTTATTTATCTAAAAAAACCTTTGTAACCCATTTTTATTGTTCTGTAGTTTACATGCGAAGATGAGTTGATAATTAAAATTAAATGTAAACATTTTTTTATTGTTTAAGTGAAAGGGTTGTCTCCATCTATGGGATGTTCTTAACAGTTGATAACCACCAGCTCAACCCAAATAATTGCATATTAGAAAATAGAATTAAGATGTCACTCTTTCAAATCTAAACAACTTGTTAATTTTAAGGACACTCATTACACACCAGAACCCAATCGTTAAAAAATACACCAAGATTTACAAATTCTGCTGCATGCGGACGGTTATATCAGTTGGTAGAGCGCTGGGACGTTACCCGAGAGGCACGGGTTCGAGTACCGCATCGTCCATAAATTTTGGTTACAATTTAAATTTGTGTTAACATTAATTAGATAACTTTAGAGTTAACCGTCTTTCACGCGTTGGGGCGATGATAATTAATCGCTTGTTGCGTGGGTGTACACCACGAGGAGGCAGCGACTCGCTCGAATGCACCTAATGCATCGGACACCCCGGCTTAATTGTGAAAGCATCTTGCCCGATGAAAGCGTGCCACTTGTGCGCTTCCTTTTTATCTTCGTAGCACACTATAGACGCCGTGAAAGCCAGGTAATAAACGATATTATGAAACTGTAGAAGAAATCTCTTTTGAGCAAAGCACTTGTAACACGAAGATGCTCTTGTCGAAATAAACGAAGCCGTCTTAGTAAAAGCTTACGAAAGTGAAGTTGTTAATATCGTACCGTTTGAGGCAGATACAATTTATGTATGAACTTGTTTCTGTTTTATTGAAGTGAAACTTCTTTAGAATCGTTGTGATTTGAAACTCGATAAAACGAAAAAATGAGACGATTTACAAACAGATATAGGATTCAGTCGGCAAGAGAGAGATGAGATAATTATACAGAGTTTTGGTACCAGGCGATCACAGTTGAAGAAGAGATTGTCTTATGTATGACGCAAGTATACCTTAATATATTCTGACGTCATGCGCTTGGTGTATTATAACATTGACACCAGGCGAACATAAATATGGTAGCGGTGATAGTAAAAACTATCTAAATTTTGTATCACTGTGATCATTACTAAAACAATAATCCTCTTCCCGAAATTTTACATTCGTCTCATTATCTTGAGCCAAAATTTTTGAAGGTTTCTCTTCTCCCACGTGTGATTGACACGTGTTATTTTTAATCTACTGATAGAAGTGCCAATATTTTATACACTCACAATGAACACATCGACAATAAATAAAACTCGATGGGACAGTTTATATATACATAGACACAGTTTATATATGAATGTATAAATGGAAACTCATTTTAAAAGTTAATATATGAGAGCAGTCTGTAATTTAGCAGTATTTAACAAAAACTATATTTTCACATAATCGCTCGTAAATTAGCTTGTGAGCTGCGGAAGGCTTCACAAAAAAATGCGGAAGCTAGTTAAGGCTGGGTCCTCATTTGGAGGCACGCTCGTGTGTGTAAAGCCTAATTACCGCTATAATTACTAATCAAGTCGTTCTGCTCAAATTTGCATGTCATTTGCACAAACACAGCCCGTTTCGTGCCGGATATTTTCATTGGAGAGCTCTCGTACGCGGAGTGCTTGCTAAATGTTTATAAAATTGTATAACTATCATCATATTTTACATAAACTTTATTATAGGTTTTAGTGTTTGCACATTACACTCCAATAACTTGTAAGACCTAGTTAAATGATTAATACTTAGATCATTTATAAGTTTGAATAGACTGTGACAGCTGTGAAAACGTTAAAAATATTTACGTTGACAGTTAACCTCTATTTTGAGCGATTAACGCACACAAACACAAAGTGATATACATCATTACAAACTAAAATCACAAGCTAATCTCCGATTACTAAAAATTATAATACTTTTACCAGCTGGCTCTTTTGCACCGGATGCCGGCTAGATTATGGGTACCACATCGGCGCCTATTTCTGCCGTGAAGCAGTAATGTATAAGCATTACTGTGTTTCGGTCAGAAAGGAGCCGTAACTTGTGAAAATACTTAGCAAATGAGACTTAACATCCTTTTTCTCAAGGTGACGAGCGCAGTTGTAGTGCTACTCAGAATATTTGGATTTTTCAAGAATCCTGAGTGGCACTACATTGTAATGGGCAGGACGTATCAATTACCATCAGCTGCACGCCCGGCTCGTCTCGCCCCTTATTCACATAAATAAAAATACAAGACGTAGTTTGTCCCGTACGTTAAAGTAATAAACCTGGCCTGATTTCATCAGTTGTCTAGCAGCAAAAGGCTCTATCTACACGCATAAATGATCTAAGGATAAATACTAGATCAATGGGATCTATAGAAGGGTTTTATGCAAATTAACTTGATACGTCCTAGCTTTCCTGTGTAAAGGAGTTTTAACAGCTGATAATAAAAGTATAATCAATCCATCGAATCATTCATTTATTTTTTACTTTTTAAAGTCAGTCAATAATAATAATTATAATCAACCTGAACGAAAACTCCTAAAAAACCGTACACAAAAAACAATTGTATCATCCACGTAGACAAAAAGTTTCATAAAAAATGTTCATAAAATGAAAACTACTGGGCCAAAATCTGTGAAATTTTTATAGGACTAAATGGCATATGCATGGCAGAATTACGTCAACCGGATCGTAAATTTCAGAGTAATCGGTTTTTTTTATGAAGTTTTGAAGTCGGTTATAAATGTAATCTGAGCTACAAGTCAGAATAAGATATTGGAACGGAGAACCGCCGCCAGCGCCTCACATATGAATGTTATATTTGAATAGAGTTCTACAAAGCGGGACATATTCACTTTAAATACCGCCCAAGATTGTTATCTGTACCCGGATTTCGCTATTTTCTCTGACGGATTCATCATCCCTATATTTACCACTTACAGTTGCAAGTTGAGAAGTCTATAGAAATTTAAGTTATTGGAACGAAGTTCCTTACGGCAGGCTTGGAGGGGATAGGGATTTTGCTGCGCGACCGAACTGAAAAAAATGTGATAGTAAAACCGTAAGAAAAAATCCGTGGAAAAAAGTGCGTGGAAAAGTGCGTGGAATAAAACCGTTAAATGAGACGTGCGCAGGCGCGACAGTCGCATACACAAGCGAGTAGTGTATAATATAATATACTATATAATATATCAATATTATTATATTAATATATGATAACGATTATAGCAATATTAGAACGATTTTTTTTGCAATTTGTGTCGATTCTACATTAGCCGAAGGAACTTCGTTCCTACCTGGTGTCCCACGACACCACATCATTTTTTTCTTTTTACAACAATAAGGGACAAGACGAGTGGGACATTCAGGAGATTATTGAAAACCCCAAAATCTGTGAGCGTCACTACAACTGTGCTCGTCAGCTTGAGACATAAGATGTTAAGTCTCATTTGCCCAGTAATTTCACTAGCTACGGCGCCCTTCAGACCGAAACACAGTAACGTTTATACATTATTGCTTTACGGCAGATATAGGCATCGTTGGTACCCATAATCTAGCCAGCATCCTGTGCAAAAGAGCCAGCTGGTAAAAGTATTATTATTTTTAGTAATCGGAGATTAGCTTGTGATTTTAGTTTGTATGTTGTTTTATAAGATTTTTCACTACTATTCACTTGCGCATAATATATATAATATTGACACACTTAAACACAAAATATCTTGCCCGAAATTAAGCGTATTATAGGCTGTGTTATGAGTTGCAAGACAACGATATATTAAATACTATATACTTACTTAAAAATACATAAATATATATATAAATATCCATGAATCGGAAACAAACATCCATATTCATCATAGAAATTCTTGCACCTACCGGGATTCGAGCCCGAGACCTCTAGCTTAGTAGGTAGGATCGCTAACCACTCGTCGTCATGTATTTATGACTTTGTTTGTAAGATTCAGACAAGAGGGGTTAGTTTACCGACAGGCGTACCAAGCTCCTAGTTGAAAGCCTCTGGTGTTCCCTATCGGAAGTGTGGTCAACTCTGGAACGAATACTATACCTGCTTAGGTAATAATCGGGAGAACTGCGAGTATTAATCTGTTCATATGTCTCGGGGGCGGTTATTTATTAGTTAGTGAATGCTTTGGACGTGGTTGTGTCTGACCGTGGGGTGCGCAAATATACAGGCAGCAGCGCTCCACTTCTCCTTTTCTACTAGAACAATAAGAAATGTTGAGAGAGACAAAATGTTTCCAATGTTATATTATATATTTGTGTTTTTTCAAACATTTTTAGCATTTATCTTAGTATCCGTTAATTCCAATTTGAAGTTATCTTATCCTTTATTTGAAGTTATCAATAAAAAGCTTGAAAAAAAATAGGGAAATGAAATTTGAATGGTTGCGCAGCGTCTCGATTTTCCGACACCAGGAAGTAAGTCAATAAATATAGTCTAGTATACTCACTACACCTTCTTTTCCATCTATAATCAGTACAAAAGGATAACGGTGATCTGATGTTAAGTAAGTGTAAAATAGTATTATTCTCATCTGCATAGATGGTGCACCCTGTATCAGCTCGAACAATTTGACTGCGTGCAATGCAAAGGTGAAGTTATCGAATATTTGGGAATCTAGTCCTCAATGAACGGCTCGCTTCACTTGGCGTTGCGTAGAGTCGTTTCTTTGTTGTGCAATTTCTATATTTTAGTGTTCCGAAGAAGAGATAATGCAGCGCTATTTAACCTTATTCCCATCGCCTTTCTATAAGGCTGGCAACGGACTGTGATTCCTCTGGTATTGTACGAGAATTTATGCGGCCATTATTACTTAACATCAAGCCGAAAGCATGATATCAAATTTCCAGAGAATTATACTTTATTATAATGATGGGCAAGCACACAGACAATTCAAATTTTATTTATATATATTCGTACTTCAAAAGTTGAAAGGATTGCCTTGGGCCAGGTTAAACACAGTTTTCATGTCTCCATCAAAGGCTGTGGAACTCAATATTGCTTCCAAAAAATATAAGACGCTATGTACATTTGAACTGTTGGACGAGAGACGTCGGGTGTTGGTATCAAATATTGACCGATCGACTTCTGTGGAGTGTAAGCGATGTGTGCCGGACAGGGGGAGGGAGGGAGGGAACTCACACTTGCCTCTGTGTGCGACAAATAAACAAACAAGCAAACAACCCAGCGACAATTGAACTTTGGATATCAAGCTTTACAGTATTCCGTAAAATACGTTTGATACAAATACTTACGAGATTGTGAAACTGTTATTTGGTGGTGAAACATTTTAAAATGTATCTGTTATTGATATAACAGCGTGGCGCTACAATAGTGATATTATATTTATATGAACACACAACATATAAATTGTAGATTATTTAAGAATAAGCCATATAGTTGGCTAAATGCTTATAATTTTTATAGTGTTAAGGAATTTGCGGAAACGAAATTCTGACATTCGTTGTATTTAAATATTTGCATGCTAGGAATAGTGCTAGCAAAACATATAAGCTCATTAATATAATATTTTAACACCATTCTTTTGCAAATAAAAATATTATTATTATTAAAATCTACATAATATATTATTTTATTTGATTAACGCAAGTGTTCTTACATTAGGTTTTAGTGTAACATTTTACATTTTTATTATTCATTATTTAACCCGACATTTCGTGACCTTTTTGGAGCTACGCCTATTGCAAATATTATGAACAAAAAACCAATTCTGTGGTTCTATGAAAAAGTTGCAAGTGAAAATTTTTTCACAAAAGAGGGCATGTATAATAATCGAAAGTAAAAAACATATTTGTAAATGCAATTTCTTACTTATTCTTAAAATAAAATGTAATAGCAAAACTTTGTCAGGACTGGGGTTGGAACCCACGCTCCCTCCACGCTCAGGAAACAGAACTTAAATCTGGCACCTTGGACTAATCGCACAACTTGACTTGAAAACAGTTGTTGAAATTAATGATTCAACTTCACCCCTACTCCGTGGCCGGCTGTAATGCGACAAGCGATAGATGGACGAAAAAATTAGAGGCGATGATGTAACAAAAGTTTCACTTTAAAAAATGCATCTTATTGTAATAAAATTTAGAGCTCATTTCATGTACACTATTGTATAATTTTTTTTAGTATAAATTATTTAAATTTTAAGAATAAGATATGGTTTGAAAGTAGCAAAATCCTTATCAATCCTTATTGCTAATATGATTATCTTCAGGTAGTACAAGCAGACAGCGACAGCGACTATCTACTGTATCTACAGATAATTGATTTAGCATTCCAAAGGGAGGGACATCCTGTGAGCTATCAGCACCTGCACAGATTAGATTTAATCTCACTGCATCGTTATTGAAATATCACCTCTATTCATACAGACACTGGATCTAAATCACTGTAATCTTAGTCAAAGACAGCTCTGCAAAATTAGTTGAATTAGCATATTGGCTCGACTGAAATAGATTTAATTGGATACAAAATTCAAAAAGCCAGCTTTGCAAATATTTACAAAGGCTACGCTAACATAAATTATTTTTATTATTATTTCCAGCGTCTCTTTACGTTTAAACTGTGTAAAAATGTTCTGATTTTAACGCTTTTCTGAATAGAAATTATCGTGGCGTAAACCACAATGGATGGTAAAAAGATGACAGTGTTCGGTGTCCGCAGGGTTTTATAAATAGGCACGTAATAAGCATTATATCCTGGTCGGTGCCACTAGCGGCTGGGGAGGCTGCGGTTGGAACTCGGCGACCGACAGATGCCGCCTCTCCTCTTATTGCTGACCAACTCGAACCCGTCACAGCCTACCACCAAGCCACACAAATCTCAACCTTACTGCCTAAATAATAAACCAACGTATCAACTGCAGAACACCACAATTTAGGTTCGAAATGAACACAACTATTTTACAATGCAAATACTCCAGTGCTTTTGTTAGGTAAATGAAACTATATTACGTTCAGATAAACGTGGCGAGAGAGAAAAATAATGTTGGAGCGTTTAAAATATGCAATTTGAGATTCGGGCGTCTCGTTGACTTAATAGGGTTCCTGAAACGACGATACTTCACTTCAGACTATTGAATCAGATAGACAGCGCCAAAGGAAGTTTTTATAAAGTAAAATGAAGGTTCCGGATCATAATGGTTATTTCATAAATGTCCCAGTAAGCGAAAGAAACTATTTTTCAAACTTTTTTATTATATAAATTCAATCGTTTTAAGAATTAATTAATAACTTGCTCAGTACTTTACAGCAATCGTCGCGTTTGCCTTACAATCAAGTTACTTATTATCACGTGTTCTGAAATTACTGAGCATACAAGTGTATGCTGGTATATGTATATACGAAGGAGAACCAAAGTCACCGTCATAGCCCAAATGATTGCGAAACTGAAGTGGCAGTTGGCAGGGCACATGATTCGACGGACAAATGGCCGATTGGGCAGATGTCCTCGCATGGCAACCACGTACCGGAAGACGCAGTGTTGATGAAGATGAACCGACATCACATCTGTTCAAGATCGCCGGAATACGTTGGATGAGGGCAGCGCAGGGCCGATTGTCGTGGAGATCTTTAGGGAAGGCCTATGTCCAGCAGTGGACGTCTTCCAGTTGGTGATTATGATGATGCAAGTGAATAGGCTTTAGTAATTAAATTAAGAAATCAGTTTCTTAATTTAATTATATCAGCTCATTATTAGCTCAGGCTCCCCGTCATACCTTCTCTAGCAATTTACGAATCAATGCGAATATAATGGCACTCCGTCTGTTTCTCATTTGAGCTATGTATTTATACGTAGGCTCCGTCGAGGACGGTCGAACAACTGCTGCGCTCTCTTCTACACTGTCTTATTGTACATTATCATAAGCTCTTTTGAAATCAAATTTAATGTCTGCCTATTTTCGTGGGTACAGAATAGCATAATTTGAATTTATTGATGCCTTGGGTGTGTGGAATACAGTTTCAAGAGCTCATTATTGACACAATATTATGTTTGTGTTCAAATTGAGTAACACATGCTTTTAAGTTATATATCAAGAAAATTTAAAGGCGTGCTTTGGTATGGTCGGGTCTATTGCTACAACTATGTTAGTTCGTAGCGCACGAATAGCGACTGCGTAGCGCCCATGTACCGCCCGCGTAGCGCTCACTAGGCGACCGCGTAGCTCACGTCGTCGTCTACTTTTTCAGTTCATTAACCTAAATAATCTTTAAAGATATACAATACTCGAAAAGCGAGAGCCGGATAATTCCTTAGATTTTAGCGTATTATTTAGTTTTTTTTGTGTTGTAGTTTTGATTGATTGTGAACCAATTGCAATGAAACAAACACTCATTATGGTTAGAAGCAATTAAATTCAAGTCGCTTTATTTCTGAGACTAGTGTTCGCAAATACACAGACAGGCGAGAAAACTAAAAAAATACTTTCTTACCCTCGCACACCGAGTATAAATCGTGTTTGTTGCGAAAAATACTTACAGTACGCGTGATGTTTACATATATATTACGTTACATTTTCCTTAAGACGATTTTATTATCAATTAGTAGAATCTTGTATTACTTACAAGTAAATACCAATGTAGTGTATTGAATATCTACAAAGTTGAAGTATTAAATATTATTAATTTTATACTTTGCCAATATATCGTATTTGACACAGCATAGATCTGCGATTCGTCCGGCGTTGCAAGAGAATGTAGTAATGTAGGTGATCAATTAACATCAGTCAAGTGACCTTTACGGTCGTTTTTTATAAAAAAAAATATATATATATAACGGGGCAAGGCCGGTCAACATGGTCAGGGTCCTCGTGGTTGTAAGCAGCAAGTAAAACACAGTCTTACAAACACACGGTATAATAATCAGCTACAACCGATACAAAATATTTGAATTTGAATAAGGAACACTTTACAACTAACACAGCAATTACAATTATGTAATTAAATCGTGGTGTTCTTGGCATGAGCGTGTGACACAACCGCCTCGCTCGATAGTTCTTCACTCACTGCCTGCTCGGCGCCTTCGCCCGCACTCGCTCCGCACGTCGATTACACCCTAATCTAAGACGAAAACCGAACCATTTTCGTACTTACTTCTTATGCTCGACGTTCTTGGCTACGACTGAATAATAATTAATTCAATAAACCGTGTGTAAAGCTGTTTTCAATAAAGACACTCAATAGCGACACATCACATTCTATTATAGATACCAGTAATACAAAATCATTGTTTTTAGGTCGATGTTAGAGACATTTCTTGGGAATGAGTAACGCGGATCATGGCCACATACTCTAGGAAATACCTATTACTAATGAGCATAGCCTGGGTGTCTCACTGTCTCATTTTTTCATTATTTCTATTGTTTATCTTTATTTTTATTTTGTTTTGTCTCCTTTGTTATTTAATTTAGTCATGTTATTGTATGTAAAAAAAAAATTGTAGGTACTTTATTTGTATAATTTTAGAGAATTTATTTAATATTAAAATATTTCAAGTTTAGAATAGGTGAACTCGCTATTCCTCACATAAACACTTGAGTTTCATGAGGATGGCTTGAATTGTTTAGAAGTTTGTTTTTTTGTAAATTTTGAACAATAAAGAAAAAAAAATGTCTCATGAAAGTTTTAATAATTTAAATTCAATAAAATTTAAAAAGAATTATAATCTGGCAATTTCTAAATATAAAAAAGAACGGTCGATTACCATAAGGGTCGCATCTTCAGAAAATATAAAACATGACAACATTCGTCAACTGAAAGATTTTGGTGATCTCCGGCTGTCCCGTACTAAGGTGTCTCGCATGTCTGTGTGGAGTCCCAGTTGTTATGTGTGTGTGTGTGTGCGACGTGTGAGTACATTGAGCTGCAGTGACGAAGCGGCCGCGGAGTGTCGATATCAGCTGATGGAACAGGTAGCGCGCCAATATCTCTGATGGAGTGCTACGTAAACTACCCATACTCGTACACTTGCGAGCAAATGCAAAAAGTCTTCAAAAAGTATTTTTTCATATTAAAATTAAACATCGTAACAACATAAAAGGTTGAAGGAGAGCCTTATAACACGCTTCACCCGTATGTTGAACCACGTGTTGTTTGTAACCGACTCATTTTGGCGCGATTTTCACCCACTTTAAACGGCCAGATTAATTAATTTGATAAAATTATTCCATTTGACAATTTGCAAAATAAGATTTTTGTTAATTTATATAATCTTTCCATCTTTCGTCAATAAGGCAGGAATTGATGTTCATTTAAAATTTTAATCATTATTTTTTCAACCAAAGCGTGTTTTTTTTTTTCAAATTCAAATTCAAAAACACTTTATTCGTGTAGGTCACGGAAATGACACTTACGAATGTCAAAAAAAAAAAAAAATTTTCTTATTGAATTTACCGCTACTTCGTAAAGGGTTGAGCTAATGAGAAGAAGTAGCAAGAAACTCATTGCCTTTAAATCAAGATTTACATTTTAATTGTTTTACAAATCATTTCAATTACAATATATGCAAAGAGACGCAACAAAAATACTCAAATGTCAAAACTGAAAGGCTTACACGAGTAAGTCAAAAAAAAAAGAAAAAAAAGGAAATTAATACTTATAAACAAAAGAGTTATTGAGTATAGTAGATGCATCAATCCACACATACCGTAAATAAATAGAGGCATTATGTGAGCATTTCAAAAAATAAAATATATAATAAATTTAACTTTAAAGGAAATAATAATAATAAAAAACACCTCAAGCAGACCTCCGGGTAACAAGATCATCCAGCCACCACGAGTAGCGCCCGCGCATGACGCATGGACCAGCCATCGCCTCCCTCGATCATTTTTTAAACTACTTTTAGTTTTATTAAACTACTTTTATTAAAGCAAATCTTCTTGAGCACCATTCTGATTTACGCAATTTGTAACGCGAAGAAGCTTTTTTGAAGCATATTCTTTATAAATTTAAAGTGTGAACCTAAGATGTTGTCATATGGAACAGCATATCCTTCTGACACAGGAGTTCCAGGCTTTATAGAAAGTAACTAGTCACTAGGTATTAAGATTGTACCATTTTTGTTACTGTTATAAAATTCATTAATAATAACACTTAGATTATATTATTAGCCCATATGTCTCGGGCTTCACATGATTCGGACACCCCCTACAAACTAAAAACCTCCTCTATGCTGTCAGCCCTGAAGGCTTGTACAGCGACATAGAACGTGGGCCGTGCAGGCCGCAAAGACATCTTCTCGCTCGTTGTTGCATACAACAACGAGCGAGTCTCCTAAGGAGACTCGCACCTCGGACCGGCTGTGTGCTTATGGCAAGGAGAGAACGATGAAGATGAACATGAATTGATCAAGATGAAAAAATGTGTCAAGGCGGACATCGCCCTTTTATAGACATCTTCAGCCTGTTCACCTATCGATGTCAACAATACAACGTGTACTTAGATACATACAAATGAAAATATTTTTGTGTTAAGCATTTACATAGAGTTGTGATTGAACAAAGGTCGAAAAAAGTCGATCTTTGACCGAAAATCATCAGACTTTTTATTATTAAAGAGGATGACAAACGAGAATATCAGTCATACCTGATGGGAAGTGATCACCACAGCCCATAATCTCTTCTAACACCAGAGGAATCACAAGAGCGTTGCCCACCTTATGGCGTCACATAGATGTAAATATGAGTTTGAAAACAGAAACCACATGGGTTACGGGGCGAGCGAGGACCGAACCGGTGCACCGTGGTCAAATTCAACGGTTCAATCTATTGCGCCACTGATGCTGAAACGTATATCGAACGTTGCAAATAAATATTAACAATGAAAGTTTTTTATCATCGTATTCATTTTATTTTTATATCATTCAGATATTTATACATTAATTGATAGCTTTTTTAATAAATTAATATTTTATAACTTAATAAATAAACAAATTCAAATTGAATCACACTTCGATCATTAAATAGATGCGATATAATTAAGCAGTGTCAACAATTTTTTTATGCAACGTCTAAAAATATATACAAAAAATATTGTAGCATGATTATAAAAGTAATGTAACACTTGTACAATTTATCATTTAAGCAACAAATGTCGTATTAATAAATTGTCAATGATTTGCACTTCTCACCCTAACTGTACTCAGTAAGCATTTACTTACCGAGGTGTCGGGGTGTAGCTTTCACATATTGCTATGGGTTTGTGTGGGGGGGTGTGGGTCCGGGGAGGACAGATGGAGGACGTCTTGTAGCTTCTTACCTGTTATTACTGTTAATATTAATGTCTTGCGACTTGTGAGCCTCGTGAATGTAGCTTGCTTGGGACAATCACACACACAAGTCATTTATTATCGCACACAAGATTTAATTTCCAAATTTAAAGAGGCCTTATTGGAAAAAGTCACCCTCACTCTTGTCTTATACTCTAGTAGTCTAATCTCATAATATATTGACACACTTTTATACAAATTATCTTGCCCAAAATTAGGCATAGCCTGTGTTATGAGTCGCAAGACAACGATACATTTAATACATTATACTTACTTAAACATACATAAATACATATATCATGACTCGGAAACAAACATAGAAACCATATTCATCATATAAATGCTTGCACCTACCGGGATTCGAACCCGGGACCTCTATTTTAGTAGTAGGGATCGTGACACAATGGTAATAGTTCTTGAGCATGTGAGATAAGGTGCTAGTATACAATCCCAACCGCACTTTTACTTCATTACCAGTGGGAGCCTCCCTTGCACATCATGCCAGCGAGATGGTATTTTTCTGCCGTGAAGCAGTATTTAGCACAGTTGCTACTGAAATTACTGGACATATGGGCATGTTGTCTCTTAAAGCAATGTGGTATGGTAGTCATTTGTCTGGCGATCGTACTCGCTTTTGATTGCTGTGAATTGGCTTCTACCATTGCATTAAATTCATCGTTAATTTACTTAGTAGCTGGTCTTCCTCCGGGATCACTTTCGTCGGCGATGAAGATACCTATGTAGAGCACTTTGGTTAAAGTGCATTAGCACTTATAAAAGCACAGATATTATTATTGTTTGCTGTTACCTCTATAAACATAGAATTTCTGTTGCATTAATTCCACGACTTTTAAAGCCGAATAATATTAACCGAAAACCGAAATAACCAGCCTAGAGAAACTCTTTAAAAAAAATGCGGAACGTGCAGTCATTGATACATTGACAGATGGCATATACGTTGACAAATCCACTATGTTTTAAGCAACTGTTCGCTTTAACACTTACCCGGATATACTTCGTCGCCAATCGCCAAACTCACAACTATTCCAAACTTATGTCAAATCTCGTTTTCACTCTGAATCCCGGTTCAAGGTGGTTTTATTTCAAACCAAAAAGCAGTGCGTCAAAACGGCAATATCATACTTAAAACCCTATTAGTATATTTCAAATTGTGTGATTTTAGCAATGTCTTATACCTACTATTTGTTCTTTATCAATAATTTTCCTTTAATGACAGAAGGGAACCAATATTAAGAAACCCTAGAACGCATCGTCTTCTAATTTAGGCAATTCATTCCTGTATAATGGATATGAACTTCCAGAAGGGACCAGTGTACGGGAGCCCTCGCCTCCCTTTATTTTGGTCCCTTTGTGGAAAACTAAAGGACATAGTTCAATCGCCACTAAAATGTTTTTGTTTTAAAAGCCTTAGCGATGAAATGTGAGCCTTTATAATCTTTTGTGAATACCTTTGTGTTGAGATTTTTAAACAATGGCGGATATAAGCACTTGCTGTATATTTTAATTTTGAATATTAAAAGTAAATTCTTAAATTTCAAATTGTTCAAATTTAAAAAGAAATGCAGGACTTAAATAACCTTAAATGAAAATTCTCAAATCAAATACAATTATTAACTACTTTCAAGTTTGGGTTTTTTCGTAATGGTTTCGATGGCAAATATGGACAATATATTATCGCGAATCTCAATATAGGCATAAATATTATATATAAAAAAATATATTCGATATTCTTGTGATACGAAAAAACACAAAATAATAATTACTACATATTATAAAACAAAGTCCTCCGCTGCTCTGTGTGCCTGTCTGTCTGTTTGCAATAAACTCAGCACCGATTTTCATGCTTTTTTTTTCACCACTGGATAGCCTGGTTCTCGAAGAAGGCTATAGTATATATTTTGTTAAGATTTTGTATACATTAACGATGTTATTTTGGTTTTGAAGGTGTCTGAGTAAATAAGCCACCTGGGAGCTTTAATCGAAAACGAAATCTAAACTCTTTGAGATATAAGAAAATAATGTATGGTGGAAATGTGTATCTTTTATAGGTCTACAGAAAAGTCGTTATTGACATATGTCTATCTCGTAAGGATAATATACTTATACAATGTTAATACTTTAAAAAATTGACAATAATAAAGCGGTAATTTAAAAGCTGTTTTTATAAATACGATATTAATCCTTATCATTTTTATTACTAGATAGGTAGGTATAGAATCATTCAGAAATACGTTTTGTTTAATTTTTAACTCATTAACTTAGGTTACACATTTCCGATTACTTTAGACTACGTTATTCCCAAATACTTACACATTTTTTTTATTAACATAACAGATTCTGTCGGGTCTGCTAGTCTAAACTACGCACAAAGTGACACCCGTTTATAACAAAAACGTTTTTTGATATATCAGTCATGTTATTCTTGACTACTTACCTATTGGAGGAACGGCCACAAGTGTCGATGGAATACGACGAAAATATAACTAACCTGAACCTTTTTGGCTAATGTCCCAGGTGCTGTGTTCAAAACATTTTATTGCAAAAAAAAATAACGTTAGGTACCGAATATTTGTTGCAATTATGCAAATGTGCCAAGTCAATATAGGTGGACGACAGACCACTGCTCAGGGGTGCGGGTTCCGTGCTCGGTACGCGGTACACGTGCTCAGTGCCGAGGGGACCCTAATGAAGTGGGGTGCCTCGCTGCTGTCCTTCACACCACCCACTGTCAGATATACTTTAATAAACTATATTTTATCATTATTAATATAATATGTGTCTAGTATGTATATTTTTGATTCATGACGTTGACAGGAGGTGTGACGAGACAGATATGTGTGTGTCATATCCTATTTTAACCGACTTCGAGAAAGAGGAGGTTCTCAATTCAATTGGTATTTTTTTTATGTATGTACGATTGATTTTCGAATTGATTTCGCCGAGATTTATGATCCGAATTTCGTGATTATTTTTTTGAATCAAAATATTTAAGTTTGAAACGAGGCAACCAAGTAAAAGTTGCACGCGTTTATGCCATTACTACAACACAAAAGGATTCGAATATACATAACAGATATATATATATATATATATATATAGTCGTTTATCGTATCGCGCGCAGTGTCCAAGAGCTTTATCAGCAACAAAAGTGCAATTTCAATGCGAAGGGTTTGATTCCGATCACAAATAGCTTGTGATCGCTAGCGTGACTGTCACCAACATTGTTCTTCAATTTCACTGAAATTCGCTCTACTTTTAGTTAGAGGGGGAAGATGGTACTTTTATAATTATGATGCTGATATTTTAATATGGATCTATAGCATTCCACTGTAGTGTAACATGAGTAAATTTTGTGTTAAGTGATCCCAAATTCGAAAAAAAAACGATATTAATAATGTTGATATCATAACTTTGCACGGTGGCGATCTTGGATTTCATTATTGATCACAATCTGCAACCTAAGAATTTTGGAAATGATATCCATATTATTGTGTTAATTATGAAATGTGCAAAATACGGAGAAGCAAAAACGTTACAAAAGCCACAAATACCAGGCCTATGCGAACGGTTGACGCTCTGGATTTATGATGCTGGAGAAGGATGCTTCGTGTATCGTGGGCCGAATTTCGTAACAACGTATCGATACTCTAGGAACTAAAAATTAAACGGCATTTAACTTCCATAGAGCAATCTCGCATACTCGCTTTCTTTGGACACGTATCGAGACGACGCAGCCGGTCCGTAGAACGCCTTATCGTACAGGGTAAAGTGGATGGCATTAGATCGCGTGGAAGATCACTTACGCGATGGATCGGCCAGATCAGATCTGCTATGGTCGGCCCCATGCATGGGTGCTCTCAGATGACCGATTAACAGAGAGAGATGGTGAGAAATTATGAAGCGCATTACATCTGTCCCTATTGAAAATTCTTTAAATTCTCGACCGCTCTGTCAAGAGTGTATCAACCGAGAAGATAACAATTATAATATTGGTAAGAAATTTAGAATTTCACGAAAAATCCCAAATTTATTTTTTACATACCCAGCCACTTGGACATGATTCTTTTTCCTCAAATAGCTCCGCGCGTTTGCCGTCATTTGTTACATGTGGACCCGACATAAAATTCGTAACGGGAACTCTAATAGATTTTGGCTTATAAACTATCCTATGTTCTTTTCTGTACCCCTAACAACGTAGGTTAAAAATTTCTGGATGATGGGTTGAGTACTTAAGGCGTGAAAGCGTAATAAACAAACAACCAAACAATTAAAACCTCACATTTACTTTTATATAATATTAATCAGTATATATCCTTGATACTTCTTCTCTTTTAATTCTCATACAACATTAACTTTTCCGAGGTGTGCTTCATTTGCGTCATCGCCAACTCAAACATCAACAAAGTCATCAACCGATTTGCGACTGACCGCCGATGTTTTTCATCAAAAAAACGACCCACTGACTGACTATCTTCCTGTTCTTCTCCCGTCAGACATAAATGTAATAATAATTGATTGAATGTCACTTGAGGGTTAGCCAGTAGTCGCTCTGCCTCATCAAATGCCGGCAATGCTCTTACTCTTACCGGAGTGCTGCAACTTCGAGCTCACCTGAGTCTTGTACAGGCTTCAACCTTCACTACACCTAACACAGCATAAAACCGATTGACTACTCTAATTATTGTGTAATATTTACTTCTTAGTATTATAATTTTTTTATGCAAAATTCTCTGGATTATGCGGGAGACCCTTGGTGCTCTTAACCGAACGGGTCTTGAACTGTGCGTTCAAAGCACAGGTATAACCCCAGCCATAATTGTTTAACCTCAGAAAGGAGAAAAATCATATAAAAATAAAAATGTTGTATACTTTCTTTAATAACTTATGTTGAACACAATATTATATCTAAAACTATTTTTCATTTATATGCTTAGAATAATAACGCTAAGAACGTGGGTAGGCCCAAGCGAAATGAAGCAGTTTCAATGTAGTCCTTTATGACCACATACGTTTCCCGCTGCGTCAGTGTCATTCTGTCCAGTTCCAGGAGTATCAGTACGCGAAATTTAATTGAAAAATGACTTACTGTGCAGTGTAAGGGTGTCACAAGGCGTCTTATAATAATAATTATGATATGAAAATCACATTTCACACTTAAATACTATTAATTCATAATTAATTCATAAATATAATAAATAAACCTTAACTAACCCTAATTGGATTGGTATTTTTTATGTTTACAGAAAAAGTAAACACAGTTATCTGTAGATAATCCGGTGCGAGATGAGTGAGGCAAATAAATTGTTTTTACTGTAAATTAGAAAAGTTCAAATTAACTGTCCTCGGTCGGCCTTTGATATTGGCTGGCTTTCTCTGATGTCTTACTTAATAACTTCAACTGATTTGCTTATTTTTGCTTTGACAAAATGTTTGTGCCAACTGAAATAACGAAATAACTTTGTTTACGAGTTGGCAGGGTGACCCAGTAGTTGCATATTATTTAAAAAAAAACTACTGCGAAGAGATCTACCATTTAATACCTACTCTTCAAAATTGGTAATTACAGAGAAATCTTAGGTTAATACGTCTTATTGACACAGTTTATTAAACTAATTAAAATATTAATTTTGAAATAGTTGAACATAATATGGCGAACAAAAGATAACATCTTAATATTATGTTCTCATGTAAGTGACCTTATTTTTTTTTCTACTCTTCTACTTTAATCTATCATTTATACAGCCGCGATTAGTGATATAAGTACAAACTTTATTGAGTCTTTGAAAAATGCTATACTCTGTGGCCTAAAAAACATTGTTTACCGTACTATAATGTCGCCAAAAAACCACAGTAGTTTTGGTGCCACAGGCAACCAAATCAAGGTTAGGTATGATAGGTACTTAGAAATATTAGGTAATTCGCATAACATCCCATATTAAATACATAATATTTCTAGGTATATTTCGATATTTTCAATGTTCCCGCGTTGGCTGTATGGGTGTAGTACATTTGCCATTCCTTAATGTAAAATGAAACCACTCGCCAGAGTAAAGTTTGTATACAATACATTTCCCGCCCAATTAAGCGAGAACTCGAAAACTTGTGATATTTGTTTGTTTAATTTTTGTTTTATTTAAAATTGCCGTAGCATAACTAGATCAAAAACTCGTTGCATCATTCGTCCACGCCACTCGTCTTTTTTTACCCTCATTATATTATAACTGTTGCATGCAATATTATTATGAGAAAATAAATATCTTTAAACTTAATATAGTCGACGACCCATATAGCCCCGAGGTTAATGACCCTGCCTACTGAGCTAGAGGTCCCGGGTTCGAATCCGTGTAATTGCAAACACGATCAACAATCGACTGCGAATGCGACAATCCGTGAATATTAATATGGATGTTTAAGTGGTCATATCGTTGAGTGGATAACCACTTAACAAAAAAAGGAGGACAGAATAAAAATTGGAGGATGATGTACGTAGTATAACTGGCCCCTTGTGGCTAGGCATGGCTCGACATAGAAGCTGTATAGCAAAAAGGATGTAAATACTACGTAATAATAGGTGGGACTGCCTAAGTGAAAATCGAAATTTAGCTTAGTATAAAACCTGCAGTCATTTGGCATAAGTTTGAAATAGAAATAATTACAGTATGACGATTGGCGACGAAGTATAATCCGGCTAAATTTGAAAGCAAACAGTTGCTTAAAATGTGTGGATTTAATCCATAGTAAGCAAACTCCTTGCCATATTATATAGTAAGAATTTACAATATTGTAATACAGTAATAAAGGCTTATAATAATAATATGGATGTTTGTTTCGGAGTCATGGATGTATATGTCCTTATGCTTAGAATAATAACACTTAGAACGTGAGTAGGTCCAAGCAAAATGAAGCAATTTCAATGTGGTCGTTTATGACCACATACGTTTCCCGCCGCGTAAATGTCATTCTGTCACCTTCCAGGACAATCAGTGCGCGAAATTTAATTGAAAAACGACTTACTGTGCAGTGAAAGGGTGTCACAAAGCGTCTTATAATAAAAATTATGATAAGAAAATCACATTTCACACCTAAATATTATTTTACAACTTTTTATTTAAGCTAATACATTCGTCAAAACAGCAAAATATTTTGTTAACAAAACAGACGCCATTAAAAAAATATGTTGCCAGAATGTACTATATACCCCGAGTTCCTCCGTTGGAATAGTTTTTTGTGTTTATTGGTAGGTATTGATAGGCTATAATGTACGATGCCAAGTGATGCTATAAGTATTATTATTATTCACTAGGGGACTCTCGACTACGGATGCAGGTGTTGAACTCATCAGGAATATTTTTGAGGCCTGAGAGGAATTACAGAATGCACTTGGTATCTTCTATGATTTATCTAAGGCTTTTGATTGCGTTCAACATTCAACGCTGGTCAGGAAGCTATGTCACTATGTTATAAGAGGATCTGCGCTCGACCTTCTGAACTCATATTTAAATAATAGAATTCAGAGGATCGATGTGAATGGCAGGCGATCTTCTGGGACTCCTCTCGGTATGGGCGTACCACAAGGGTCTATTCTTGGACCCTTCCTTTTCCTTATTTATATAAATGATCTACCTGGTTAGGTAGATCATTTATATAAATTACAAACTAAAAGGTTTTGTAGAAAAAAAAATACAAAGTGGTATTGTTTGCGGATGACACTTCACTTATATTCAAAGTGAAACGAAGCAAAGTTTTATATGATGAAGTAAACAATGCTCTATCTGACATCGGGTTTAGCGTCAATAACTTATTGTTAAATAGTCATAAAACCAAATATATTAAATTTACCGTGCCAAATGTTAAAAATGTAGATGAGAACATTTTATTAAATGGAGAGGTGGTAAAACCAGTGGAATCTGCTGTATTTCATTATCATTACTCTTGATTCCAAATTGCAATGGGGCCCCCATATTGAAGGATGGGCGAATAGGCTTAGTTCTGCAGCATATGCGGTTAAGAAATTAGACAGTTAACTGACATAGATACGGTGCGACTAGTATACTTTATTTATTTTCATAGTATTATGTCCTATGGTATATTGTTATGGGGCAGTGCGGCCGATATTAATACCATCTTTTTGCTGCAGAAGAGGGCTATTCGCGCGATTTATAACCTAGGTACCAAAGAATCATAAAGAGAAAAATTTAAAGAAATAAACATTTTGACTGTTGCTTCTCAAAACATTTTTGATAATGTTCTCTATGTTCATAAGCACATTGAGGAATTTTCTAGAAACTGTGACATTCATAGTGTTAACACGAGGAACAAACATAAACTTGTTATGCCTACTACTTGGTTGGGTCGAGTTAGTAAGTCTTTGGTTGGGCCATGTATATGCTTCTACAATATGATCCCAGAAAATGACCAAAAAATTGGTGTGCGAAAGGTTACTATAGCATAACCGATTTTCTTAATGACGCCACGAACTGGGAATAAAGCGAACACCCTCAGGCTCTTTAATTATAAATGTTTATTGTACGATCTCACATTGTAATCCATATTTTTTTATAAAAAAAAGCCCGCTGAGTTTCTTGCGCCCATTCTTCTCAGGTCTGAGGCAGTCTCTTATGAATGGGTGGTAGTTTTTGACGTTCAGTAAGTGATTTTGAATCCTATTATAAAAATATTTAAATTTGAATTCAAAGTCAAAGTCAAATAATCTTAATTCAATTAGGCATGAACTAAGCGCTTTGAAAAGTCACTTAAAATATTTCTTTTAAATTACTGAATTTACCATATGTTCGGAAAAAGTTGAGTTCGTGAGAACATTAACGCCAACTCTTTTTAACCGACTTCAGAAAAGGAGGAGGTTCTCAATACGTCGATATGCTTTTGAAGTGAAACCTCGAATCGATGAATTAGAGAAATTTTATAGCAAATCGTCACGTTTTTCGGTTACGCGCTATTTTGTTTTTTATAATCCAAGATGGCTGTACTCAAAATTATGATTTCAACATTATGGATATCGAATCCGAGGTTCTCGAGGGTGCAGAGAACGAATTTGGCATCATTTTTGTTATCTGCACTTTGTTATACCAAATTCGTTATCTGCACCCTAGAAAACCTCATATATCTCTACGAACTCAACCCAGCTGGGAACGGCGCCTCTATCGCCTCGCTTTTTCGTTTCATTGAGTTTCAAGAAACAACGATTCTAAAGAACTTCCGTTCGTTTTTACTAAATTCTTAATTTATATTTTATTTCTTCTTTCTTATTACGTAATATAACCTAGTATTTCTTACAATTTACTGGTTTAGGGACATGTCTATTCACTTGCAACATTATTTGGCTGTCTGTGTACGTGTTGGTGAATAAGTACGTGACGCCCACGCACACATTAATTATATTGTTACTTCTACATTGACATGGACTATGAATGAAACTATCGTTCTGAGCGTTTTTATTATATGTCCTTATGTATGTTTATGTAAGTATATTGTAGTAAATATATCGTTGTCTTGTACCCCCCTGCTCTGTCTGACTTTTCTTTCACTCAAATCGTCAAAATCCAATCACCTCTTTTATATATAGCAATACAATTTCCTTAAAATAAGCCTAGATTTACAGAACATTGTGACTTAAGCTATATACAAAAATATTTTGTATAATAACGAGTTATTAAGACAATTATTAACCTCGCCATAATGACATTTAGAGAGAGTTTTATTTCAACGTATTGTTAGAAGGGAGAGGGCAGCTGGTCAAAAAACCGGAGGTCGATCGCAGCAACCGGCGCAGGCGGTATTGTCCCCGGGCACTTTATAACAATCGCTTGCTTAATTAAGTGAATCTCGGGGACTTGCAAGAGACACTGTTGCTTTTCTCTTGTTTAACAGTCGCCTAGAATATTTTCATCGGCCTTTGTAAACTCCTACGTGCCCTCGAGAGGGCATTCGCAGTATTCATTATTATTTGCGCTTAGAGTATAATTATCTCTCAAGGAGTTGAAACTGTAAAATGAACAATTTGTTTTTTTTTCAAACCTCACTTCTGGGATTAATTACACAAATTAAGCCACAATCTGAGAGTTAAACAAGACATACAAGATTTATCAACGACACGTCACGCGAACGGTTGCCACAGTGGAAAGAACGCTCGCACGAACGCGAGACAAATTTTGTCTTCAAATTTAATTTGTGTCAAATGAACATCGTACCATAACAGTATATAAAAGTACCGGATAGATATGCTAATTAAAACAGTGGTCCAACTTTGACTACTAGCTTATCGAGTAGGGGGGATAGACTGGGGGGGGGTCCGCTGCGGATATCTAAAAGAGGCTTTAATTAATGTCTTTGTGTGATCGTTAATTGCAATACGATTACCTTCTGTGATGTTTTGCTCAAAATGTGTCAGGCAATTGACTCATACGTGACAAATGATAAGTTTTCTAAATAGTAGAATATTTTATAAAAATAAATGTTTATTTTATTCTTAGATTTCTAAGTGCTCTAAGTACAAAAAGGGGTATCAAAAGAATAGAGAAGTCCCACACCCAAGGGTGGTAAGAGGCGACTACGGGCATTTATTTACCAGTGGGAAGCTTCTTTGCACAAAATGCGGGCTAGATTATGGGTACCACAACGGCGCTTTTTTCTGCCGTGAAGCAGTAATGTGTAAGCATTATTGTGTTTTGTTGTGATGGGCATTATTGCTACACGAAATATTATCACTCAAGTCTTAGAAGGAGAGTATTACATTATGCTACACAATTTTGTGATGCGTTACGACTCAGATCATATTGCCACTTTAATGAGCAGATTTAAGACTTCAGCGAATTAATTTAGTGTAGCGTGAATAATCAAATATACCGACTATATGTAACATATATCAGGAACAGTCTTCCCTTAAGTAGATTCCATTTGCCCTGAACGTTCGACCATCTTCTTTTTATGACAATAAGGGACGATACCAGCAGGACTTTCAACTGGTGGTAATTGATACACCCTGCCTATTACAATGCAATACCTTGAAAAACCCAATAATTCTGAGTGGCACTATGTCGTGTCACCATGAGACATGGGATGTTAGGTCTCATTTACCCAGAAATTTCACTAGCTACGGCGCCCTTCAGACCGAAACATAATAATGTTTACACATAACTGCTTCACGGCAAAAATAGGCGCCGTTGTGGTACCCATAATCTAAATCTAAATATTGTATAATCTAAATATTAACTTTAATATTAAAGTTTGGCAGAGTAACGGCCGTTCCCAATATTCAGTCTATGTCCGGTTGTGGCCTCCTTGACATAAAAATCGTAACTATTGTTGACTTTTCTGTCCCAATTAACTTATCGTCGGTAACTCACCTTATCCGTTCAAGCTGTCTGTTAATGGGAGGATGTATAGCTTACCAGCGATTTGAAATTGAAGTTTGTATGGAAATTGCAATTCACGCGTCCCAATATAAGGCGATAAGACTGACTTATCGGGTATATTGGGACAGCTTCAGATTATTGACAGCTAATTACTGACAGTAGAAGGTAGTAATTTATCTCTATCTGTCGATAGTATATTGGGAATGGCCGTAAGTAAATTACTCAATAGTCAGTCGTAGGAGTCGCCCTTTTGAAATATTTATCCATCACCTTGCTTACCAAAGAAAAATATTTATATACAAGAGTTTTATTACCACAGTGCTGGGCCCATTCACAGTGAACTTTGCATCACTCCAGCAATCCCACTAGTCATTCCGAGTTAACTTTGCACCTTACACCATTTTTAATCTTTATTAAACTCAACACGCGTTGGTACAGTCAGAGACATATTACAATATAGATTTTTAATAAAAAGGCGGGTCAATAACGGACGACGGCGGAAGAAAACTAACAAATGAAATAGAGATAGAGTGAGTGTGTTGAGACGATCGAAATAGAAGGGAGAACTTTTGCTCTTTTTCAGGCAACCGTATCCAAAGAGAAAAAACGGAACCCTATTACTTCACTGTCCGTCCGTCTGTCTGTTAGTAGGCTGTTTTGCAAGAATAATGATAGTAAGACAGTTGTAATTTTCACAGTTGGTGTATGTCTAGCGCCACTATAACAACAATTAATAAACCAATTAAAACATTCAATAAAAAACAAAATAAAATAAATATTTATGGCAGCTCCCAAACAGCAGACATGATTTCTTGTTGTTTTTATAGATAATGTTACGGAGCCCGACTCGCACTTGGCTGGTTTTTATTTTGTTAGTTTTTTTTTGTTCCTTTTTTATTTAACGTATAGTTATGTTTCTATGTAAGTACTACAGAGCTTGGTATGAGACTATTGATATGTAGAGAATTTTCGAATATGTTTGAAAAATTTTCATAACCTGAAGTGATAGGTATTTTATTGATATGTTTGACAATACTAGTAGCAATAACATCATCTGCTCATAACAGTCGCAATATAATTTGAGTCGTAACTCATCACCAAATGATATATGGTGTAACGTAATTTGATACGACCCTTAACACTGAGCCCATCCGCCTAAGACTTAAAACTAACTAAGACATAGGCCACTGCATAGACAAACCCATAAAATGTAATTTAAATGATGATCGCATTTAAACTTTAAACCTTATAACATCAATTAAATGGGAAGTATTTAATGGCTTTGTACGGCTGCTAAGTGGATATAGCTCATAGGAGATAATAATATTAGACATAAACAAAGTGTACCAGTGGGAGGCTCGCTTTGCACAGGATGCCGGCTAGATTATGGGTAACACAACGGTGCTTATTTCTGCCGCGAAGCAGTAATGTGTAAGCATTACTGTGTTTCGGTCTGAAGGGCGCCGGAGCTAGTGAAATTACTGGGCAAATGAGACTTAACAACTTATGTCTCAAGGTGAAGAGCGCAGTTGTAGTACCGCTCAGAATTTTTGGGGTTTTTCATGAATCCTGAGCGGCACAGCATTGTAATGGGCAGGGCGTATCAATTACCATGAGCTGAACGTCCTGCTCGTCTCGTCCCTTATTGTCATAAAACTAGGAACGATTAATGTAATCGATACTATATGAATATGCACAATACTCAAGAACAGTTTACACTTGGGTCATGGGTGTTGCTGAGACCTAATAAATAAAGTATGAAAACAGACGGGTTTACCATCACACTTAAGTTCGGCATTCAGAGATTAATTAATTGTTATTGATAACAAATCTGCAGGTGACTGTACGTAAACGAGCATGGCGCGAGTCGCAAGGCGGACGCGTGGAAATATGTTGTATGAGACTATTTCATTTTCTTTTGCGAACGCGTTCAGATAAGACTCCATAGCGTTTTAAGTTTAATTTACGTTTTAAGCGACGCGTTTAAGTAATTAGAGGGAAAACATATTTAATTAGCACGCGGCTCGCGGCGCGTGAAAATGTGAAAACGTTTACCTTTACATACCGACTTGCGTGACTATATGGTGGCTTTTGTGTTTGGTTTTGGATATAAATTTAGTTTAGCTACAGCTTCTATATTAGTAATGTATCAATCTCTAAATTTTCACATTTTTGTGGCTGATCTTAGCAACAGTAACACTGTTCTATGATTCCGCCACACCGAGCGACAACAGTCAGTACACAGAAGTCAGCAGTCAGCAGTTATTATTATTATTATGAGTAGGGGGTTTAGATGCATGTGTTCTCTATTAAGATCTATTGTGCCCTCTGCTTGCACTAGCACGCCTACCCCCGACTTCCTATGTCTTCAAAAAACAAATGAGCGGTGGACAAAACGAGAAAGACGTGTGCCAGGATTTAAATTGTATTCTCAAGACCTTTAACTTTTAAGAAGCGTAGGATCCAGACAGGGCACGTCCTCTGCTTTGAGTGAGGGTGTTTTAAGATACCCCAGCCTGATTCTGGCAATGGCCTCGCATTCCAGAAGGATGTGTATGGGGTCTTCAGCGGCTTCGCAGCTGAATCTGTACAGGTTTGATTCACAGAGACCCATTCTGGCTAGATGCCCATTCAGCTTGCAGTCAGCAGTTACCAGTGGGCACTGGTCACGGCGAGTCAGACGACGCCTGGCGACAAACTGAAAACTGGCTGACAACTTTTAATTAGCGATTAAATTCCGATGTAGTTCAGTTTAGCTACTCAAACTGAATCGCTAAAATTCGTACCATGAAGTGCCTTTTACTGAATGGCGTTTGAATCAATTATGAAGAATTAACCAAATTAATTTTGTCTGTGTTGCATAAGTTTCTCTCTCTTACTCGAACCATATGCGTTGCGTTTCGAAACCTAAAATGATATGATTTTAGCGGCTTTTTGCGTAGAAATTACTTAAAATACATTTTAAAATTGCGCTTTATAGCGTCAAATTATAAACCATTAAGCCTTTTTTAGTATTTATTCTCGAATCCACCTGAAGACACACACCAATCTCAAATTCACTGGAACACACAAAAATATCATCAAATCGGTCCAGCCGTTTAGGAGGTAGTTTAATTGTGAATCTAAACCAGCCTCGAATCCCCTTGAACTCATACAAAAAATTTCATCAAAATCTGTCCAGCCGTCTAGGAGGAGTTCAGTGACATACACACGCACACAAGAATTATATATATAAAGATTGAGATACTAAATCTAACGGCATTCATATTATAAAATTGTTTTCTCAAAAAGTAATTTGTAAATTCTTATGAGAAATTAACTCTTTAACCGTTATTTATTTACCAAAAGTGTTTTCTGAATTTCTGCCGAATAAGTAATTAGTTATAAGCATAATAAAGTTTTATCCCCTAACACTTAGAAAGATTTATTGTAATAAGTTTTCTGAGATCTACATAATATAGAGCTTGCTTACTTAATTGCTATAATAAAGTAGCAATTAAGTGCATTTAATTTTAAATAAAGAACTTCACAATTTGAATTTGTTTTTTATCTTATTTTTTAACATTAATTTAATTGTTTGTTAGTTTATGTAAAACTTGCTGTTATTACATAACTATTATAACATTGCTACTTCTATTAGAATAGAATAGAATAAAATAGAATAGAATAAAAATTTATTGATAACAAAAACCACCACCACACAATTATTAAAATGATACAAACCAAAATAAGTAATAATTTCTTAGAACTAACAAATAAAACAAATTAAATAATACAATTTATAGCTTAAAACTAAAAAGGTACTGTGCGGCAGTGAATGTCACCAAATGGAGCTAACTCAGTAAAAAGCTGCAATAGCGTGGTGCCAATGTAGCACTGGTTTTCAGTAGCCCCAACATTATTGAGTCTGGGAGTAGCAGCGACTAGTAATTTTTAAATTATAATTATGAATATAAATAAATAAATGCAGTATAGATCTAATTTTTTAATTTAACTCTTAAAAAAATATATTAATATAATAATATATTAACGTTAAAAGAAGATCATGTAGATCTTCTAACGACAGAAAAATCATAAAAAATGAGGTTATTCATAATAAATAAGTTTTAATATATATTATGGTTAGTATAAATGTTAATATTATAATATTAAATTTAAAAGAGGTACAATCAGTTAAACAGGTTTATAAATATCATTAAGTAGGTAATTTTTAGTTTTTATTTTGAAATTTTGAATGGTATTACTAAGTTGAAGTGGAGGTGGCAAATCATTCCAGCACTTGGTGGCTTGATATCTAAAACTTCCCCGAAACGCAGCAGTTCGGTGGCTTGGAATAGCTAATATCCGAAAAGCTGACCTCGTATCCATATTCAAAGCTTTATGCTGTCCAAGCCATTCTAGCTTTTGGTATAAGTATGCTGGTGTTTTCCAAGCAATTATGCCAAAGAGTAACACAGCAAGATGTAAATGCCTTCTTCCGTCCATCTTGAGTACTTTTGCCTCTTTGAGATATGGTGTAACGTGACTACGGGGAGGAATATTCCAGCAAAATCTAGCGCACGCATTTTGCACTCGCTGTATGGCATTTTTAGTTTTACTAAGTAGTCGTGGGCCATAAACGGTGTCCATATAATTAAATTTAGAAAGGACGAGAGCATCACACAGACGGATGCGTGTTTCTAAATTTAAGTATTGTCTTAATTTATATAAGACTTTAAGACGATAAAAACAATTTGAAATTGTCAAGTTTATATATTTCTCGAATCGCAGACTTTCATCCATTATCAGTCCTAAATTTTTTGCTTCATGCACACGTTCAATTTTATAATTATTAATTTTTATATCAAGATTGTATCGCTCAATTGTATTTAAACCATTCTGTGTACCGAAAATCATATATTTTGTTTTAGCTGGGTTGAGAATTAATGAGTTTTTCTCTGACCATTTGTAAATTTCGTCTGAAATCTGAATTAATTAAATTGATTGCATCAACTATGTCGTGAGGATTGAAAGATAAATATAGTTGAATGTCATCTGCATACATTTGATACTTATAGTGCTTTATATTTTGCAATATGTCCGCACTATACAAAATAAATAAAAGAGGGCCTAATATAGAACCCTGTGGAACTCCTCTTTTCATGTTACTACAGTCTGAATAGCGAACTTTACCATCTTCTTCTGTGGTTACAACTTTCTGAGTTCTATGACTGAGGTAACTATGAAACCATTGTATAGCATTTTCACTGAGTCCATAGTAGGCTAATTTTGATAGTAATAGAGTTAAATTTAAGGTGTCAAAAGCACGAGAATAATCAAGCAATACTAAAATGGTTACTTTACCCACATCCTGAGCTGCTAGAATGTTGTCAACTACGTCTAAGAGTGCAGTCATGGTACCTCTTTTCTTTCTGAACCCGGATTGATGTTCTGGTAAAATTTTATAGGTTTCTAAATAATTTATTAATTGCTTATAGACAATTTTTTCAATTATTTTAGAAGGACAAGGAAGAACACTAACGGGTCGGAGGTCTTTAAAGTCATCGGGGTTGTCTTTTTTTGGCACAGGACGGATAATAGCATGACGCCATAAGTTTGGAAATGAGTTAGTTTGGAAGGAGACATTTATTATATGTGTTAGTACGGATAGTATTTTAGGCATTGTCAGTAGTAACATGTCAAGTGAAATCTCGTCAATACCAATCACTTGCGATTTAAGTTCAAAAAGAGCTTTACGTACTATAATATCATCAATCGTTTTAAATTCAAATGTTGTATTACTGTGTCTGTGAAATTCATAGTAAGTCAGAGTTGATAATGTCACATGGCCAGTGGCTGGAATTTGAAGGAAGTGGGAATTGATTTTATTTGGATCATTAAGATGATGAGGTAAATTACAAATTTTATTTTTTAGCCTAATGTGGTCCTTAATATGCTTCCACAATATTTTCGGTTTTTTAATATTGGAGTTTATATATGTGTTAAAGTATACTTGTTTTTCACGACGCAGTGCTTGAGGAACATAACGTTTCAAGTCCTTATAAAACTGTACATGTGCTACATTATTAGTTTTACGAGCTCTTTTAAATGCTTCATCCCGCCTTTTCATGATCAATTTTATATTATACGTAATCCAAGGGTATTGAGTATCTCGAGTAAATCGTGTTGTATTAGGTGCATAAAAATCAAACAAAGATATAATAATACTAGTAAAATTGAGAACTATATCACTTACGTTATTCATTAATAATAATTTGTCCCATGTAATGCTGTCCAGTGATTGTTGAAAACTAATTCTATCAATATTTTTGAAGGGTCTGTAGGTAATAAATTTTGGTTTCATTTGATGCTTGGGAAAATCCAAGATACATGTGATATACGCATGAGAACTTAATGCCTCTATATGATCCACAACAACATGTGTGACAGAAAGTGTTCTGTTAGCACACACACAATCTAGTTGTGTTTCTGAGTGAGCAGTGAAATGCGTAGGTGTCGAGACGTGCTGTATTAGATTAAACGAATTTAAAAAAAGTTCCATTTTTTTAAAGTTCGGATGATTGTTACACAACCCATTAATATTGAAATCACCCAATATAACGACATTGTCACACCAGACAAACGATCCCAAAGATTCCGTTAACGCATCAAAAATTATGGTTAAACTTATATTGATATGATTTTTAAAAGAGTAAGTAAGTCTCGAATTTCTTTGCGATACTTCTCAAGATAGCTCTACAAACCCGTGGTAGTGTCACAATATGTAATGACTTGAAAAAAAATTATGATCCTACTTTAGTTAAAATACTAGACTATCACTTTGTCGTCATAGTGAAATGTCCACTATTGAATATTAGTGTTTTCACCACTGTGCTACTTACCAGCACATCGTCAAGTTTTCAATAGTTTTCCGACATATGTTCATTACGATGTAAGAGTTTTCTTTGGCTTCCAAAGCTCTCGACATACGCGCCATATATGTGGGTGGACTCATATGAATCCAACAGATGGGTCTTATCACCCCGGCCTAAATACGTTAATGTATTTTCCTACTGTCGATAAAAAAAAACGTGTGCATCTCGGGGGCGTCCTGAAGAAGGAGGCGTACAAAAGTGATAACTTAAACTAATCTAAGTTGAACTATTTAATATTGAGATTGTTTAATTTAAGAAAAGCTTAGCTTATTACTTACATTTTATGTGTATATGATAATGTGTGGAAAGGTTATTTATTAACAAAATATTTTATTGAATATAAAATATATTTTATTCTTAGTTAAAATTCTTGAATATGTACATTGGAATTGTGTTATGTACATTATTAGTATCATTATTTATTCCTATATAAATAATAATTGGTTAGAGTGAGAGAGGAGGAGCCTGCCTACCGCTGCCGTATGGGTGAGAGAAAGAGAAGCTCGACAGACTGGCGCCGTAACGCGTTACGTTACGAAGCGATTTACTCTCCCATAAGAAATTATTACTCCATAAACTGGTTTTCGATTCTCTGATTAAACAGTTATATTACTTATTATATTGTGTCCCAAGATAGCTAGATACATAAAATAGTACTTCTATTGATATCATCAATAGAAGTGACAGGACAGGGTGAAGACGTCTATAAAAGGCGATGTCTCCATAGCGTCAACACTCCCACAAGCACCCAGCCGGTCCGAGGTTCGAGTCTCCTTAGGAGACGCCCCGCGACTATTGTTGCGTAGTCTTTGCGGCCTCCACGGCCCACGTCCTATGTCGCTGTAAAAGCCTTCAGGGCCAACAGCATAGAGGAGGTTTTTAGTCGGTATGGGGTGTCCGCTTACGCGGACACTCGAGTCCGACATATTACGCCCCGTTCCGGGGCGTAAATACGTAACTGTATTTTCCTTATCTCGAAAAAAAAAAAGCGTCCACACTTTTTCGCTGCAACCGTTGACTAGTTAGATCGTTACTCTGCCCGATTACTGATCGAATTTTAGTCATTGTTTCATGTGAAATTTATTCTTAGAAGCTTATCAAATTGATCTGTTTAATTTTAAAGTTATTTATTTAGATGTTAGATTGTTTCTGATTTTTTTGTTGGTCGTATTAAAATTTTGTCAATTGTTATAAAAAAAACCCCTTTTGATCTTATTTCCTAGAATATAATATGTACACAAAAGAGTGACGAAATAAACTATGAGTCTGTGTACCGAGAGAGATCGTCGTTTGAATACAAATCGTGCACTTAAGTTGAATCTCTACGAGCAAAACCGTTCTATGAATATTAAATATAATCTGTTGATTCATCTCCCGACGTAAAATTACGCTTAGAAGTATTAAAATCTAATTTAGATTATGGTTTCTCGTGGCGACAATATTTACAGTCTGAGGGATTAGTTGTGTTACTTAGATTGTATTAATGTGATACATATTATAAGTAATATTTGTTAGAAATGATAAGTTTCTGTTAGCGAGAGATATTTGTTTAAATAAAAAATATTATATATAATAAGGGACGAGACGAGCAGGACGTTCATCTGATAGTAATTAATACGTCCTACCCATTACAATGCAGTGCCGCTCCGGATTATTGAAAAGCCAAAAATTCTGAACGGCACTACAATTGCGCTCGTCTCTTTGCCCAGTAATTTCACTAGCTACGGCGCCCTTCGGACCGGCAACTTATATCTCAATATGACAAGCACACTTGTGGTGCCGCTAAGAATTTATGGGTTTTTCAATAATCTTGAGCTGCACTGCATTGTCATGGGCAGGGCGTATCAATTAGCTTAACGTCCTGCTCGTCTCGTCCCTTATTCCATAAAAAAATACAAATAATTCAGTCAATGACATTTTTCACATAATATGCGTTTATTTTTTCCCCCTCTTCCATAACAAAACATTATATTTGATGAAATTAAATTTCTCGACATGGGATGAACTGCGAATCTAATGTCCCCAATTTATATAATTTTTTAGAGAGTTTTTTTTTGGAATGGACAAACGAGCGTACCTGGTGTTAAGTGATCACCGCCGCCCATATTCTCTTGCAACACCAGAGGAATCACAAGAGCGTTGCCGGCCTTTAAGGAAGGTGTCCGCGCTTTTTTTTAAGGTACCCATGTCGTATCGTCTCGGAAACATCGCACAAGGAAGCTCATTCCACAGCTTTGTAGTACGAGGGAGAAAGCTCCTTGAAAACCGTACTGTGGAGGACCGCCACACATCCAGATGGTGGGGATGATATCCTAACTTGTGGCATGTCGTACGAAGGTGGAATTCGGTGGCAGGAATCAGGTTAAACAGGTCTTCGGAACACTCCCCGTGATAAATGTGGTAGAAGACACACAATGAAGCGACGTCTCTACGCAACGTCAAGTGATCCAGCCGTTCACAGAGCACTGAGTCCCCGACAATTCGAGCTGCTCTACGTTGCACGCGGTCACATGGATCGAGCAGATACTGGAGTGCGCCAGACCAGAGATGACAGCAATACTCCATGGGTGGCCGGACCTGCGCTTTGTAGAGGTTTGTTCATAATTGCAGTCGATCAATCTGTTCAAACTGCAACAAATTAAACAACATTTAATTTTAATTACATAACACATGCTCAATATCGCTAACGAACAGATAAAATAATTTCTACAAAATTTCATTCCATGTCGACGAATTCAAATCCAAATGGATTATGGCCGAGCAAACAATAAATATTATTGGATGAATGATTCAATATGAGATTTAAAAACTACGCGTGTGCTAAAACCAATTAGCTGAACAAACATACAAACTATTCACGCTAGTGTTGTGTCAGTTTACGAACTATTAGATATTTTATGCGAGAGCCTGTTTGAGTTTGCATTGTCCTGTGTGTATTCATAATCGAATAGCACAGGACAATTGTTGGATGCAATTACTAATTGTGACAGTAATCACGACCATCATGTTGACGAAGCAGGTTTGAGCAGTCATTTGCCCAGTAATTTCACTAGCTACGGCGCCCTGAAGACTTAAACACAATAATGTTTACACATTACTGTTTCACAGCAGAAATAGTTTACTTGCATAAAATCTAAATGAATCTTTATTGGTCTATGATTCTTATATGATTGCTAATATAAAATTTCTAAAAACAACAATTTGTTATAATAATAATTAAAACTATAATGATCCTTATAATGAGCCCAACGCATACTTAGTAATGCAAAACTTAAATCGTCACACTTATTATGATGTCAAAAAGTAAAGTGGCATTATGTCGTACGGAAGCCCAGAAATGAGCCGGAGGTGTGAAGTGAGGGTCACTTCTACACCTTCCCTTCGCGCCACACGCGGATACTGTTACCGATCAATTGACTCCGACGCCTCTACCTCCGCTCCCTCTGCCCTCACACCTCACTACTCCACCTCACAACTTATATTATATATCACTAAGTTATATTTAGAATTTATTGGTGGCCGTTAACTGATTAGAATTAATTATTATTAGGTGTAGTTAAAACTAGACGTGGAAAACTTAGATCATTTATACGTCTAGCTAGCTGTAACAGCTGTGAAAACGTGGAAACAAAATTGAGGTCAACAGTTAGCCTCCATTTTGAGCACTAAGTGATATACAAATCACGAGTGTAACACGTAGCTTGTCAGCAGTTGTCTAGCAGCCGCAAAGGGCTCTATCTAGACGTATAAATTATCTAAGGGAGAAAGCTTTTTAAATGGCTATTCTAAGTCAAATCTTTCAAGTTGTATCCCTAACATATGTTTTATAAAAATTAAAAAAAAAATTAATGAGTGACAATTTTGGTAGACTATCCTGTGTTTCAGAGAGGCGAAAATAAAATACGGACTTCAATGTGACCTGCATTCGCATAGAGTCCTGTCAGACCAGTGGGAGGTTTCCTTGCACATGACATTGACTAGGTAGATACCACAGCAACGCCTTTCTCTGCTGCCACCCATAATGTGCAAGCATTATTTATATTTCGATAAGAAGGGTGGCATATAGCTACTAAAATTTCTAGGCTAGTATGAGGTGATGATTAAAATATTTTTGTCTCAAATGACGAGACTATAGCTATGCCGCTCGTAATTTTAGGTCCAATAAATTGTAATGAGCATGGGCGTATCACCAACCATCAGGTCGGTCCGTTACATTTTCTCATACCAAAAGACACTCGACAACCCTATCTTATTCCTACAACAAGCTATCTTATTCCTGGTACCCTTAATCCAGCTCTTCTACTGTACATCCCCCGTCATTTACCCTTAATTCATATTCATTCTCTTTCAAACCAGTTAAGAATTGCTCATTAATAGATTGAATTAATTGATTGATTGAATAAGACAGTTATAAGAATCCCTTTCTAACATGATCCCTCTTGAGGGCTGTAGGGCTTGAGTCAGTACGTGGTTCACAATATCCTCCACAATTATTCTTGTCGCCTCACGTTGTTTTTTTGTCTCGACGTACGAAGACACAATAAACCTTTCTGCAATGCATCTGTGTATAAGACGAAACCCAAAGATTCCATGTATTGGGTATACATGGAATCTTTGGGTTTCGTCTTTAAATTAAATTCACACTATCGCCCTTATAAATAAACTTGGTAATAAATTAAACGTGAGAGTAAACTAAGAATGTGCAAAATGGTGACTATATCGCTGACAACACTGTCAATACAATGATATTTGTGAAGTATTCCAAATGTCAAGCAGCCTCGCAAATAAACGCGGGAAACATTATACGTGCAAATAAACCAATCATAAGCAAACTATCTATATGGAAACATGTTGCATATTCATGGTTTGTTCTGGGGTAACAAAAAAGTTACCAAGTTTATTCCATCATCAGCATCACCATTTCAGCCGGAAGACATCCATTGCTGGACAAAGGCCTCCCCCAAAGATAGCCACGACGATCGGTCCTGCGCTGCGTTCATCCAACCTATTCCGGCGATCATGACCAGATCGTCGGTCCATCTTGTCCCCCCTTGCCCCCAAGTATAATTGTAAGGCCGTAAATATTTTATTAGAATTAACTAAACAACAATCACAATAAAGAACCAGATAAGTTTTTAACTGATATAAAGTGTAATAAATATATCCGGTAATAATAGTTTTATTTGAACAAATGGTGCGGGAACAACGTGTGCTAGAGGTGTCGTGATTAATTAAGAGATGAGTGTGATGTAACGACCGCGACACTGCACAAGTGTGAAATGCTTACCACAACTATTGTTTCAGTCAACCTCAATGTGCCACAGTATAGTGATATGTAGTTGTATGTCGGAGTTCGATGGTATAACAAGTGCGTGTAATCTTTACGCGAGATTGACGTCAAACTTAATAATAATTAATATAATATGTAAATATATTTAGCAAATATTTATTCTAAGAACTTGAAAGACAAGAAGAATTAATGTATTATGTAAAATATATGAATTTGTTTATGATTCATTACTTTATTTTTCATTAAAGCCGTATTACTAACTAAATATTCCTGGGACACCTCCATTTCATTTAGCTGATTATGATTTCATTTTATATTTTTTCATTAATACTACTTGGACAATTTCAAAATATTCACACATTAAATAAAATAATTGAAGGTAAGATTAGCACATGTCAATATAACGTTGTTGTCAGAAAAATTCTTTAAATTTTATAATAATTTATTAATTACAAAAATAGTAACATAAAACAAATACCCTTGGAGATTTTGAGAACTAAAACTGAGCAATTTAAAACAATTAAAAAAAAAGGCTCAATTTAACGTTAGTAAAAAGTGTTTGACTGGCTTGTTTCTGAGGGAAGTAACCGTTTGTTCCATCAGAAAAAAATCTGAGCTACCCTCAAGTTGCGCTTAGGGGTAATTGGAACACATTTTGTTAGTACCTACATTACATTTTTCCCTACCGCTCTGCGGTAATGAGACTGTGGAACTTACCTGTTATTCTATCTATTTGGTACCTTCTATCTTGTAGAGAGTCTTTGTTTCAGCCAAGGCCCTGTCTAAGCGTACCGCATACAGACATCGATCAGGTCTGCCTGGGAGTTGGTAGTAGTGCAGTTAAACCAAACCACCAACAAAATCTGAGGGTTAAACCAAATCCACTTGTGATCTGAGCAGACAATTCCCTCAATATATTCCATTTTAAAATTTGTTTTAATTTTCCATACGATCCACCACTTTAGTAGAAGAAATTCTATTGAAGTACCCGTTCCTTTGCGGAAATCCATAATTATCCAAATGTTTTGAGTTTTCTTTTGTGTTAATTCTGCCAATATTTGTCTTCAATCAATTCGACATGTGTTTCGCCTCTACACGAGGCATCTGCAGATGTTAACTCGCCAAACTTTGTTTGATTGGCGAGTCAACATCTCCTCATAACTCAAAACATTTGGATAGAAGAAATTCTTTGCACCCCTATGCTAAGCCGTTATTCTTTGGAATACCCTAGTTTAACATAATTTAAATTAAATTTTATGGATTAATAAGTCAAGCTCAGTAAGGATCGGTTAAGTAATTCTAAAGTATAACCGCACGGCGCCGCACCAGAACATTAACATCACATGTTTGCTGTTTGGTGAGCAGCGAGAATCAATTAGTTAGACGCTGATTTTCCAGAAATCTAGTGTTGATTGCGTAGCGTCTTAGGTGGTGGTTCTCCACCGCAAACCGTATGTGTCTGCTCTGTGACACAGCAGCACACTGCACAGAAGTGAATAGCAATCTCAATCACGCGTGTTAAGTGCTCACCAGTCACTGCTAACTATGCTGACTGCTGAGTACTCAGAACACCTCACCTCACATCATTTCACACAAATACATCACATTGTGTTGTTTCTATAAAATATTTATCATAGCAACTTCATATTGGAAATTTCTATTCACTGCTATAGTTCGATGGAATACTCATGCACACAAAAACACGAGTTTGAAATCATTTCACATATATTATTGATGATAGCACATTATTCCTAAATAATTAAAAGGCGTCAATGGTGTAATAGGTAGAATCGTTAACTCTCGGACTCGTTGAATCATTGACCACGGAGCCATGTGTTTTCGGTTTTCAAATTACGTTCACGTATCGCTTTATAAAAATGACAACGCTCTTAAAATTTCTTTGTAACATTATAAAGCATTTCCCCACCATAACAAACCGTTAGGATATATTGCAGTCAACTGTCTGATCTTTTAAGGGCAAAAGCTGCAGAACTCAATATATTTATAATTTACTGATATGTGAGCCCACTGTAGCTTACTTTATGTGGTAATGCCAAGAGAAACAGTCGAATATACAAATTACAGAATTTTGGAATCTTGCATTACCTTAACCTCTGTTTGTTCCTCATCTGGGCGCCCAGACAACATAAACTGAGTAGTATTAAGACAAATTCCTTCTTTCTTGTTGTTGTTGGTGTCATTCGGCCAGGTAGTTGTGGTGTTTGAGAGAAATGAGACAGTGTATGGGCCTATCCTCCTCTCTACCTTTGATAACTGCCACCGTAACTAGAGGTGTGTGACAATTGCCACCTGATTGGGAAATAAGAAAAGAAGCGATTTTTTTTAAATCAGACAGATAACTGTGCGGTGGAATAGCACTGCAAAACGAGATGTATATGGAAGAGGACGATATTATTTTATGGAAGAGGAGGATAAACGAGCTACCTACAGTCTCCTACAGCACTGTTGCGGGATTTAGATGTCTAGAAGTGAACGTGCTTGAAGGTACCTATGTCGTATCGTCCTCAAAACACCACACTAGGACGCTCACATAAGGTTTAGTACGTGCAAGAAAGCATCTTCAAAACCGCACTGTAGAGGAACGCCTCACATCCAGATAGTTAGGATGATATCCAAGTTTGTGGCGTTTCGTGCGAAGGTGGAATTCAGTGACAGGAATCAGGTCAAACAGTCTCCGAACATTCACCGTTATAAATGCGGAGAAAACACAAGTAGGCGACGTGTATACCGTATTGCCAAGTTATCTTGCCGTTCATAGAGCACAATGCGATCAGATCTGCGTTGCAAGCCTACGTAGTAATGTAATGTATGTAGACATAGGTGACAGTCGTCGCGCAAGGAATAAGCACTTATAACATTTACATTATCTTCTTACTTAGATTTCTACGGGTAGTGTGACGTGACATGAGAAGCTCGGGTGTAGTTGACATTACACACAGATACAATACAGATTGGCTTATGATGTTTGTGACATATTGAGCTATATTACTATCTTGGCTATGCTCGCAGTTTCCCTGTGAGATCAAATCAGAAATGAGGAGATCCGTTGGAGAACCAAAGCTCGAACCAAAGCAAGAACCGACATAGCCCAGATGATTGTGAAAATCAAGTGGCAGTAGGCAGGGCACATAGTTCGACAGACAGATGACCGTTGCTGCAGTAAAGCCTTTGAATGGCGACCACGTACCGGAAGACGCAGTGTTGGTAGGCCCTCTACAAAATAGACCAATGATCAAGTCAAGATCATCGGAATGTTTTGGGGGAGGCCTTTGTCCAACACTGGGCGTCTTCCGGCTTATATGTTGATAATGACTCTGTTAGCTCATTCCATTAAAACTGTACCTACTTTCACACACACTCACACTCAAATTCAGGATCATAGACTTAGAGCATTTAGACGACCTGATAATAATTGATGTTGTGCTGCTTAGTTGGTGGTTTAATATTTAAAATTATAATAAGCTATTGCCAAACGTGGCTGACTTCCTACAACTGTTATATCAAAGTAGGTTACAGTAGAATAGAATAGAATAACATTTTATTTTCAGTTTTACATAATTAAAGAATAAAAATAAACAAAAACTGACAAAGGGTTTCTCCTCAGCTTAGCTGTCACATACTGCAGCGCTGGTTTTCTGGAGTAATTTGTGTGGTGCTACTAACCCGAAAACACATATTTTTATAGATTTTAACAATTACAGACATATTCTATGCAGTAATATGTAAATAGGTACAACAAACAAATAAATAACAATATATAATTTTTTTTTTTTTTATGGAATAGGAGGACAAACGAGCGTACGGGTCACCTGGTGTTAAGTGATCACCGCCGCCCACACTCTCCTGCAACACCAGAGGAATCACAAGAGCGTTGCCGGCCTTTAAGGAAGGTGTACGCGCTTTTCTTGAAGGTACCCATGTCGTATCGTCCCGGAAACACCGCACAAGGAAGCTCATTCCACAGCATCGTGGTACGAGGAAGAAAGCTCCTTGAAAACCGCACTGTGGAGGACCGCCACACATCCAGATGGTGGGGATGATATCGTAACTTGTGGCGTGTCGTGCGAAGGTGAAATTCGGCGGCAGGAATCAGGTTGAACAGCTCTTCGGAACACTCCCCGTGATAAATGCGGTAGAAGACACACAATGAAGCGACGTCTCTACGCAACGCCAAGTGATCCAGCCGTTCACAGAGTACTGGGTCCCCGACAATTCGAGCTGCTCTGCGTTGCACGCGGTCAATGGATCGAGCTGATACTGGGGTGCGCCAGACCAGAGATGACAGCAATACTCCATGTGAGGCCGGACCTGCGCTTTGTAGAGCGCTAGAATGTGGGCCGCCTTGAAGTATTGCCGTGCTCTATTTATGACGCCCAGTTTCTTTGAAGCCAGTTTGGCTTTGTCCTCCAGATGGCCACGGAATAATAATATCTTTAGAATAACTTTAGATCACAATTAAGATCCGAACGACTACTCTGTATTAGGATTTTGAGTTTTTAAAAGATGTTGAGTTTTATAAAAGATGTTGTTTTAATATTTTTTTGAATAAATATATATTTTTACAATTTCGAACGGGTGCCCGGGTGGAGGCAAATCGTTCCAATTTTACGTGGCAGCGTAGCGGAAACTACCACGAAAAGCAGTCGTTATGAACCTTGGAAAGGTTAAACGTACAGCAAATTTAATATAACGATTGGAAAACTCAAGTTTCTCATACAAATTAACAGTTAACAGGCTGTTTAACAGTAACAATATATTCACTTACATTTTATATATTGCCCTATCTCCGTTAAAGATGTTTTTATCTCTCGCATGCTTGGTTTGTCTATACGCCAGTATATTGTAAGTCGTTTGTTGGGGTTACCTCGTTTGTGTGTGATACAGATGTACATACATAAAACGTTATTTTATACTTTGTACTGAACATAAATGCTTGAATTTCATACAACAGAGATCAGTTTACACAACCAAAAATATTAATTCTCGATACTACAGACATAAAAATAAATAACGTCTGAACGCATAAGCTACGATTAATAAATTTACAGCATCATTATAAAGGTGTGACTATACTCCACGGTAAGTAGCATTGTGCCATGGAAAATGTTTCAAACGTAAATAGTTACACAGAGTTTGCTACTCAAGTACTAAATTGCTGATATAAATACTGCGTAATGTGCAGCACCCCAAAATGAGACCCCTTCCAGCAGCCTCGGAGAAGGCTTGCACGTGGTGGCCTCCGTTACCATGGCAACGGGGGTCAACAACCCTCGCCGCCACCTAACATACCTGCATCAAATTAGATCATTTGAAAGTTATTTGCACTGTGATAATATTTAACAGCGCCTCGAAGTATTTTGATGTCACATAGGTTGATGAAAAATATATTTTAAAACAGCGTTTGGCAGTAATGAGTGCTTATAACATAATTCTGGTAAACCAGAACAAAATACATAAACATTTTTTGTTAGATAAATTAAACTTTGAGATAGACTTTGAAAGATATGAAAACGTCTAAAAAACGTTTAATCCCTATTTTGCGCGATGCACGCACACTAACACAAAGTGGCATACAAGTCGCGAGTGTAAGACGTAGCTTGTGACGCACACTAAAGTAATAAACCTGGAATATTTTCATTGCTTGTCTAGCGGCAAGAAACTCTATCTAGACGTATAAATTATCTTAACTTTTTATGTCTAGTAATCGGCTAAGTCAAGTTATAAATTGTCTTGTTGCGAGAGGTTTTATAAAAAAAATTAAACCATTAACTTTGAGGAAAAACTAATGAACTGCCTCTAATATCTTTTATCTATTGTTATAAGTTTATAGTGGGTCAACATTTGCTATATATTTGTAAGGTGGCGACCAGTGGCGACCTGGCGAGAAAGGTCACTTTATGAACACAATATCGCGGCCACCAAGCAAAACAAAAACAATCGCGTGTCAGGACACGTCAGCTAACGCGGACGAACATACAAACTAGCAAACTATCACGAAATTGAACACACAATAAATAATAAACCTTACAAACTTGACCATTAAGATTATTTTACAGTCAGCATAAGCAGTTTAGTACTTGTAGAATTAGATTTTCAAACATTGCCGCGGGAAACTGGCTTTTCTACTCTCGATGTAAATGCCAATTTCCTTTCCAACATTTTGTAGCGATACAAATCAAACTTTAAGCAAATGTAGTTGAATTCAATTTGCGCTGAATCGGCAACACAGACAATGCGCCACGCAATGACGTTTCTAGAACGGGATAGTTGGAGGGATTCATATCAGAGTGAAAGAGACTGTAGATCCCAAGGGATGGTAAGACTTGGGGTGCATTTTCGCTTTTCGTTTCAGAAACATCAGGGAAGAATCGATGTCGAAGACGCTGCGTTTGATGTTAGAAAAAATATTTGGGCTTTGTGCGATATATGTCATGTATACTACTCCACAGCTGAATATCTAAGTGATCCGACAGCCTGGGACTAGATTATGATTATTTTATAGCAATAACAATGACAATAGAATATTGTAGAAGTATATTCGATTAAAAAAATAATGCTGGGAGAGTTTCTTGCGCTGTTTCATCTCTCTCAGAGCGCCATTTGTTTCCGAAGCGGTAGCAGTGTCTAGTATTATTAGAAATGACATGAAAGAGAATTGGTATCAATTTTGAGAAAATAAAAATACCTTTTATGCCTTTTGTATAAAATTACTATTTAGTAACTTATTGACACACTAACTTATGTAGGAAAAGCCTTCTCAAAAATAAATCTTACATATGTTATTAGATGTCACGTCCGTCAATTATTTAATATGAACTTTTGACCTTGTCTAAGTTAGAAAATTTTACCGAAACACGCAACTAGCCAATAAGAGCAGAATCTAAATTAAGTACAAATCTTTTGTCTCGAAGTCAACATAGCTATATACTTTAAAGATCGTAAATGTCTGATAATTTTGGTTCATATAAGTGAATCTGTCCAATGCAATGATATAAAGACATGTTTCGTCAAAAGCAGAGAAGAATTGAGATAATCGACATGAAATACGACTAAGAAATGTCCTATCATGACAAAAAAAGAAATGAAAAAGAAAGAGCAAGGCTCTTCCAACCATCAGGTAAATAAAGATGAAATTATTCCTGCTAGATTTTAGACGCAGGGTTTGTTTTGCTAGGATGAAGAAATTCGATGGCAGAGCAAGTAAACCTACTTCAGAGCCTTCCGAACTTCTTATACAACGTATGGGGTTGACAATTTGAGTCAATATGTCACCAGTGGGTGGCTCCTTTGCACAGTATGCCGGGTAGATAATGTACCACAACAGCGCCTATTTCTGCCGTGAAGAGTAATGTGTAAGCATTATTGTGTTTCGATCGGAAGGGCGCCGTAGCTAGTAAAATTACTGGGCAAATGAGACTTAACATCTTATGTCTCAAGGTGACGAGCGCAATTGTAGTGTCGCTCAGAATTTTTGGGTTTCTCAAGCATCCTGAGCGGGAAGGGTGAATGGGTAGAGCGTATCAATTACCATCAGCTGAACGTCCTGCTCGTCTCGTCCCTTACTGCCATAAAAAAACATATGTTACAGAGGGACAAATAGAGGCTTTGCCAAGGGTTGGAAGAGTTTTTTTTGTAAAAAATGTGAATAAACACTACTTATGCAGTGACTGTTTTCATACCTTATTATAAATTCCATCTAAAATGTTTATGGTGATAGTAGTAGAATAAATAGTTTTTCTTATAATTGTAATATTTTGTTGATTTTTGATCCTATATACCCACTGTCACATTTATAGAAAGCAAGCTGAATCAGAAATAAGGCATAATTTTAAAAAATTAATGTCACTTTTTCTAATATATAACCTTAATTTGAGATTTCAACAACAACATTCATGTTTCGGTTTTTTCTATGCTTGGAATGTAATGTCTACAACTGTTTAACATTATGTTAGATTTATTTATTAACTGGTTGTCTGCTACTAAGTGTAATTTATATGTAAATTTAAATATTAGGTGTACTTAGTGAAACTGTTTAAGGAGACATCCTTGTGTCCATATTTCTATTTTTACTTCATCTACTTTATATTTAAGGATGTATCTGTATTTGTTACCAAATAAATAAATAAATAATGGGTTAATAAAACCATGTATTCTATCCGTGGTTGGACAAGTTGGAATTATCATGAGATGATGAGACGTAATATATCTTAAATAATTCTTGTAAGTAAGACTCCATGTTCAAAACACTCAATCTACTGATGGTATGTATGTATATTGTATTTTGTATGTATTCATTCCTTCTTCATAAACTATACATATATTATTATAAATGATTTGGGATGCCATTGATAGAATACCTATATGTTTATAGTGATTTCTAAGGGATTGTCTAGAATTCAAATTATAGATGGCCCTAATCGCCTTTTTTTGCAAAACAAATATTTTGATATCAGCTGCTTTCCCCCATACCAAATTTCCATATGTAGTATAAGTAATTATTCTGATAGCAATAGCTTGGTTGTTCATAACCGCTGCTTTCTGTACTAGATCAGATAAAATGGGTGCATGCGTTTCTTCAAGCTAAAATATATTTTTATGAAAAAAACCACTCTGGATTCTTGAAAACCTCAAATTGGTAATTGCGCTCATCATTTTGAGACATGCGATGTTAATACTCATTAGCTACGGCATCCTTCAAAGAAAAACATAATAAAGCCTTCACATAACTGTTTCACGGCAGCAAAAAAGCCTCCAATTAGTTTAGATAAAGTCATTTTGGGTAACGCAGAACAGATCGCCGTAGTTGCGATATTCAATCAGCAATGAGGTAATAAATTGGTAAAAGTTTTTCTATTTTCACAACTTTGCTTTTTAAACTGCAATTCAAAGCCACCTAAAACGACTGTGGTATAAGCGAAACAAAGAAATGAACACAAAATATATACTCATACAAAACGTCCATTGCCATTAAAAGCCCCATATTGACAAAAGTGAAACTGTACTATGTGCACGTGGGTATAAAATTTTTTCGCAAAACCGTGGAAGATCATAATTACCAATCGTCAAACAGTTGAAAAATAGGACATAGAGTAAACATGTGTAGTTAGCTGTTACAGCAAGGAGGCTTCAGCGGAAACGCGACCAGAGACGAGGGCTCATCCCGCATTCCCTTTGCTGCGCCGCGCGACCTAATGCTGCGTGCACACAGGCCACACTAAAACTATATCTGCAGTATTGGTCCGGGGCAATACTGCCACCTTAGATAATTTATACGTCTAGGTAGAGCCACTTGATGGTAGACAACGCATGAAAACAGGTCAGAATTATTAGTTTAGTGTGACAGCTATTTCTTACACTCGCGATACGTATGTTACTTTTTTTTATTCGTGCGTTTGCTGAAAATAGCCGCTATTTTTGAAGTTATACTTCATTAGGAGCGTAATGAAAAGATGAGAGTTAGTGAATTTTACGATAAGCGTGCATTATATATATCTATAACAGAAAAGTAACAATGTGAAGTTGGTTCCTAAAATTTATTGGTTGAAACCAATTATGAATCGAAAGAAACGATGAATCGTCCATTATGAGGATAGGCAAAGGGTTCAAACCCGCACAGCCGTATTCGTTATTTAATAACTAATTGTCAAAACCATCGTTGCAAGTTTTTTACAATATTGTTCTTTCTACAAACGCAGAATAACGAGGAATAAATAATTTTAAGGATTTCTACTTTGTTAGGCCAAAGCAGTATAACTTTTATTAAGTTAAAATATCTAAGACTACCACCAATAGCGGTGAACTTGTATTGTTGTGTTTTTTGTTTTAAACGATGGGATTTTAACAGGCCATACAGGCCCATAAAACACTCCATGGTCTCAGGATGATGGTAGGTAATAAATAAATAAATGAGGTTGTTGTGTACAACCTTACAAATTATATCATTATATCCATAAATATCTAATTGGTTAACCAAGATAGTAAGATTACCCAATCCAGCGTAATTTATCGGCAGGCGATCAAGTTTAATGTTAATAATATGTCGTTTTAGGTCACAATAAGTGTACCTAAGCGTTATATAGTGTGTACGCAGCGCTACCTTCGATTCGTTAGCACCGCGACTCCACTCACACGAGCCTCCTTGTGACGTCATTTCCGATCCAAGCTACGAAGGTTTCAAACTGAATGAAGACGTTATCAAAGCCGTTCCTTCCTCTCAAATATTACAAAGGAAGTACACTTTAACAGTCATCCAGTTTTTAGGTTACCTAATTACAACTTTATCGAATAGAAGTATTCACTTCTGAAAACTGAAAGGGAATCTTTAGATGATTCAAATGATTCCTAGTATTACGTATTTAAACCATACCAATTACGGCGTATTTTCAGCGAATATTCAATAAATCAACAATTTACGAATAAATATTTTATTGATGTTTACTCCTTAAGAATCGATTTTCATATAAGGCGCCCGGTATGAGAAAAATATGGAGAGTAAAACCTACTCATCAAATGGGATAGTAACGTTTTTGGTGCGCATCATTTCTCGCGCACCTTTTTCTTTTCAGTCGTGTGTGTGTGTGTGTGTATACTTTGTGTGTAGCTAGCATACACAGTATACTGTGTGATGGCTTACGCATGTAGTAGAATATTAGAGTGTGCCAAAATATAACTTCCTAGATGGCATAAAAAATGTAAATAAAATAAAAATATTTATATTCTCTAAGAATTATCATTAATGCGTTTATTTACCCTTACATATTATGATGTCGAACTTTTTAATTAATACGCTTTTATTAGCTTCTGCTGTATGTGTGTTTGTATCCGACTCCATTGGACTTTATTTTGTTTAGTACCTGTTCAAAGACAATCGTTCTTGAGGAGTAAACTCCAGTCGTACCTCGGAGCTGACACACACACTTTTTTATATATATAAAAATAGTTTCTTTACATTATGAATGTCGTGAAGGGCGGCCTTCAACTGCCGTCAAGCGGTTAAGAGATGAAAACCCGCGGATTACCTATGAGACAATTCGAGAACTATTGGGGTTTGGTATGAGCCAAATTCAGAAAATTTTACACAAAGAATTGAAAGTTCGGAAACTTTGTTGTCGTTGGATCCCTCATGAACTGACAGCGGAGCAGAAGCGGGCTCGCGTGGAATGGTGCTCACAGATGCTAATGAAGTACAACCACGGGCATTCTAATGCTGTTTATGACATTGTCACAGGAGACGAAACGTGGATTTATTGTTTTGAACCCGAAAAATACAGCAATCTTGTGAATGGGTATTTGAAAATGAGAACAGGCCAACAAAAGTGAGGCGAGAAACGTTGGTAAAAAGTTATAGGATTTTTTTTCTCATATACTTGAAGATCTCAAATGAGTATTAATGCCTGGTGGTATTCTAGCATTTGTTTACCCAGAGTGTTAAAAAAAGTTCGCAAAAGACGACCAAAAAACCGGGTTCTCCACATCATGACAAGGCCATGTGTCTTCACACATGAAGACACATGGCCAACAAAACTAAAAAAAAACTTTTGAAAAAGTACAACTCGTCACCCATCCTGCACATAGCCCCAACCTAGCACCCTGTGGTATCTGTATTTTCCCCAAAATCAAAGATTTGATGAGAGGTTTCACTTTTACCAATTCCGAAGAGGCAGTGATAGTGTTCAATCAGCACGTAGAAAACATGCCTTCAGATCTGTGGTCCTCCTATTTTAAAAAATGGTTTGATCGCATGAAAAAATATTTAAAATGTAAAGTAGAGTACCTTGAAAAGCAATAAACATAATATTTTGGTTATAACATGTTGTTTTTTTAATTTACGCAAAACTTTTGGTGAGACCTACGTAGAACCGTGTCCGACTTCAGTGATGGTTTGGTGGGATATTAGCTATGACGGACTTATACTTTTGTGAAAAAAGTATCAAAACATCAGCACTAGTGTATCAAGATACCATTCTTGAGAAGGTTGTGAAGTAGCTTAACAACACCTTGTTCAATAACCAAGAAAGGTCCTTCCAGCACGACTCGGCGCCGGGTCATAAAGTTTGGTCTACGCAGCCTTGGTTGGAAACGAACGTTTCGGACTTTATTATAGCTGAAGACTGGCTGTCGTCTATTTCCGAGCATAATCCGCTGGATTATGATTTATGGTCAGTTTTAGAGAGTACGGCTTGCTCTAAACGCCATGATAATTTGGAGTCCCTAAAACAATCCGTACGATTGGCAGTGAAGAATTTTCCCATGGAAAGAGCGCGTGCTTCTATTGATAACTGGCCTCAACGCTTAAAGAACTGTATTGCAGCCAATGGAGACCACTTCGAATAACCTTTTTATATTTTAGATTGTTTTATATTAATGTATTAAACTAACACATTGTAAAAGTAATAAAATTTATGCAATAGAAATTATTTTTTCTTTATTATCAGTACTTATGTCAAGACTACGTATTTATTCGAGATGGTCAGGAATCTTTGACATAACAAATAACAAATAAATATTGCCATATTTCATTATTCTTACCGCCGCACTCATAGTCGTTACTTATCTTAGTGCTGAGGAATACTTAGCTAAGTATACATTAATCTACTAAGGAGACTTCTATCCCTGAGACGTCACTTTTGATTTCCTTAGCTAAGGACATATAAGTTAGCATATAGCTATATGCTAACTGAATTCATTTTTGATACAATACAATTCAGCTGAAATCATTCATTTTTGATAGGATATCAATAAATTAATTGTGATACCACTAAAATATATATACCAAATTAAATTTGAAACTTCATATTCGTCTGAAAACAACGAATAAAATAAACTAACTGGTTATTTTATACCGTGACAATATTTTGTGTTTTGGGAATAAGTTTTCCGTGAAATTCATTACAAAAGAAAAGTTACGCTTATAAATCTAGAACGTGGCAGTCTATTTAAAACAGGAGGTGGACCTTCTTCTGTATCTCCACAGATAGCGATGGAAGCCTTCTCACTTTAGTTGAGGACAAATCTACCATGCATCATATAGAAAAGTGTACTATCAATAACCTTTAAAAATGAAATATATTTATTGTAACTAATCACTGATTAGTTATTTAAATTAAATTATCTTAATATATAGTTATGCATTTATTATTAAAGAAATATACACGTTAATCCCAAAATTTACTCGTCAAAACCATTTCTTAATTTAAGTATAGGTCCGACGATACTTAAACTATTAGTATGCCTTAGGCCTATTAAGGAATCCTTATTAGGTGACTACATCACTGACAACACTGTCAATACAATGATAATTGTGAAGTATTCCAAATGTCAGGCAGTCTTGCAAATAAACGCAGGAAATGTTATAGCTGCGAGAGAAACGTACAATACTCCGAAGTATTTTGCATTTTGAATTAACTACGGTTGTTTTCCGTGTATACTTCAGGAAGCAAGGTAACAAAATACACAATTTGTAAATAGTTTTCCTATTGATATTTGTTTAGTTGCGGTTGGTATCACTAGTTTTAATTCCGCAGACTCTCGCTACATGGCCAACAGCACCAAAATGGCGAATATGAGTATCAAATAGGCACAAAAGCACTTTGATAGTCGTACGTCCAGTGGTAAATAGTAGAGGTCAGTGGGTACGTCCGAATAAACCAATTTTAAGCAAAAATATCCATTTGTAAACATTTTGCATATACTTGGTTTGTTCACAGGTATAACATTAATAAAATTTTGTATGTAAGGTCGTAATAGTTTGATGAAAAGCAGCCAATATCCTTAAATGTCGATCCACACTCCCGCTGCGCCGGTATTCGTGCCGAGACCACTGTATCAGCTCGTATCGTGTTTTAACTTTCAAACCGCTTCAATGGACACGAACCCTCGATATAATACACGCAACGAATTTTACAGGAAACGGTGCTTTCATCGAGACCATTTTTTTTTTATTTGATAAATTCGCCAATTCACTATTAAAGCAAAAACTGTAAGTGGAAACGCTTTTACCAATATTACACGGGCGTACGTTTCAAATATTGATCAGAGGGAACAATTTTTTTGGTTTGGAAACGCGGGAAATATTTTAAAATGTTACTCGAAGCCCCGAGGCCGCGGGGTAATAGTTTTAAGTGGGCAGTGGAAGCAGCGCAATCAAAGCTTATGCGGCGGAGATCAAAGGTACGCTTAATGGCTTTTAAGCGGGGCTCGGGGGCGGTAAGGGGGCTGTGAGGTACGGGGCGGGGGCAAGTTGAAGTAGTGAGGGCGAATTGTTGCATACACTCGTTTTTGTTTCGGGCTTGTTGTCTAATGAAAGTCACTTGTACAAGTCTATGATGCGACGAGAGCAACTCCCGGATATCGCGCCTGTCGCCGCTACCGTCAGGGCTCCTGTGTAGGTGCCATCTGACATTTATAAATACATACAGCTTTATAAAACTCATACATACAGCGAATATCTTGGCTTGCTCTTGAATTGGAACACCATTTCGCTATAATACCAAACATAATCTAATATATAAAATTCTCGTGTCATGGTGTTAAACTTTGAACTCCTCCGAAACGGCTTGACCGATTCTCATGAAATTTTGAGTGCATATTGGGTAGGTCTGAGAATCGGAAAACATCTGTTTTTCATCCCCCTAAATGTTAAGGGTGGTCCACACGATTTTTTTTTTAATTTTTTTGAATTTTTTTTTTTAATTTGTTTGATTATGAGTCAGCATTAAAAAATACATACAACTTCAAATTTTCACCCATCTACGATCAACAGTTACTTTTGTATCGCGATTTTAATATCGGCAATACAACGCTGGGTCAGCTACTTTTCTATATAAAGCACAACAATTGCAACTCTATTGTTCTTGTATACCAGCGAATTAATAAATTCATAACATTATGAAATGTATTACGAAATTCAAAACAATTGTGTGGTAAGGGTTACTATAACATAAATGACTTTCATAATGATAATACAGATTGAGAATTATGGAGAGACCGCCCTCAGGCTATTAAATAATAAATTTTATTGTATTGATATTTTTATGAAAAAAAATGATATCCGCTGAGTTTCTTGCGCTCGTTCATCTCAGGTTTGACTGAGGCATACTATTTCGAATGGGTGGTAGTTTTTTAACTTTCAATAATTCAACCCGTGAACAACAATAGTGACAAAAAAATTTCAGTTATACCGAACTCGTCATCACCACCGCACCCCGCACACCCCGCATCTCCCGCCCCGTTAAGCCGCGCACTGCGAGCTTTGAGCGCAAATCCGCAGTATGAGACGGGACGTTATAGCCACAGAGTACTTTTAGTTATTTTATCTACACCCACGCTTTAAATCCTCTATTAAGGCGACACTAAATGCCAGCGACCTTGAGCGATATGAGTTCACGGCTGCCGGACCGCCATCTATGTAACAAAGCCAATATTTTCAAAATTCTTGCCTGGAAAACAGTTTATATGCGCACAATCCTCGTTATTCACTACTAATCTGAATAAATGAACCTACACAAAAAAGTACATGCTATAAGAATAACTTTTCTGAGAGAAGTACCAAAAAAATGCGTCACACAATGCCAGAAAACTTGTTTAACTTCAAAGAAAAGTGGTAGTTCAAAAAGGCTCGGCAGTGTTGACTATAACCAACAGCACGCATTAGCAACCTACAAATAAGACTTAAGGATATGTGTAACAGGATTAAGTAGTGCGAACTCGAAATGCTATACTTTCACCACAAAACTTGTCTAAAAACACCATGTTTGCGTGTTTTCTGCTTACTCTTCGCCTTAAGGATTCTAAAACAGTTAGCTTATTGACAACATTAATAATTTTTTCTTTAATAAATGTAATTGGTGTAAACCGTATTAATTAAATAAATAATTAAAACACCCAATAACCTATTAACCATTACATCATCCAAACGAGTGCTGGAATGATTATATCATCTGTTTTCATAATAACTCTCCTTTAGATGATATTATGGTTACGGAGACTGGCTTTTTAATTTTTAGCAGTAAGCTGTTTCAGAATCATTTATAGAGGATTCATATTATGAGTGTAGATAAAATCTTGTATACAACTGTTGATAATTAGTTATTAAAACACTCATGTGATACTATTATCACACTAGAACCCAAATTCGTGTTTTAATACCGCTTATTACACAACAGTTGCATTAATAAGTAATCGCAAACCCAACTACCACAGAGTACTTTACACTCACCCTGATGAAGAACCTCCGAATGGTCCGAAACTAGTCGGTACCAACACCGATAAATCGTGAGTAAAGCTGATTTAAATAAATAAAATTAATAATGTCTCACGAAAGTTTAAAAAAAATTGTTTCAATAAGTGATTTTATTATAATTGAATTTGAATTGAGTCACCTTTAACCCTTACAGTCGTCAATAATCAGAAGTACCTAGTAGTAGTATGGATAACATGAAATAAATAGCAATATAAAACTCTAATAAACCAAGTACTTTGCTATTCATAAAATATTACGAAAGTCCATCAAAGAATTAATTCACAATCCAATTAAATTATTTGCGCGATGAAGAGCAATACTATCCATTGAACTGATAATTGGATTGCTTCTTGATTCTTATCATTTTGCATCATCAGCCGAGCCGGAAATGAAATAATTGTCAAAACGGCGAGCGAGGGCGACCGAACAGCGGCGCGGTGGGCGGACGGCGGGGGAATGTTCGTATGAAATTATTATATTGAATATTTGAGTTACAGCTACGGTATTTTTATTGGACTCGAACGATGGCGCTTGATATCCATTCGTAAAATTAAAGACTTGTTGAAAACTCGCAACTATCTCTACTTCCGATAACTTACTGAGAGTGCTTGACGTCTGACGCTGGAGAAGTTTGAGTTTGTTACTTTTAGAGCGCTTTGGATGTCTTGAATGTTATTATAATTTAATAAATATATTTAAACACTTTTACAGAAATTATCTTTACCCAAACTAGCGCAAAAGAACTTGAACCGTTGACTGTCAACACGAAACCCCCGGTTCGATCCTGGTCCGAACACGTACCAAAGTGTTATTTATAAGGTCGGCAATGCTCCTGTGATTTCTCTGGTGTTACAAGTACGTATGGGCCGCGGTGATCAGTTATACAATCATAGATCATCAACGATATTATATTTAATACGACACACATAATAAGCATACATATAAACATCTATGACCAGGAAAATAACATACATATTAATATCATATAAATGTTTGTATCTACCGGGATTCGAACCCGGGACCTCTAGCTTAGTAAGGTCACTAACCACTGGGCTTACGGGTCGTCAATGTCAATGTCTTGAATGTTAACATGAATATCGCGATCGTTTTTGAGCTGATCAGCTGAACGTTCTGCTCGTCTCATCCCTTAATGTCATAAAAAAAAAAACAGTTTTTATGATAGTCTTGGTTTTTCAGTACATTTTTCATTCGACAAACTGATCTTATACTTATCGCTTAAGTTGGTATGTTCAAATTCAAATATTTTTATTCAAAATAGGATTCAAAATCACTTATTGAACGTTAAAAACGGGCGCAAGAACCTTTTGTCTACAATGGCATTTTCAATCACTAATTTCGAATACTTTTGTATTAATTTTATTTTTAATATCACTATCTTTTCTATCATTCACGTAATAGACACGTGTATTCACCACGCTTTTGTTTTTTTTTTTTTATTTTACGACAATGTAGCTTGTACGGCCTGGCCAAAACAGCCACGTTCTGAATATTTTTTTCTAGTATATTAGAAATGACATGAAAAATAATTCTAAAGGAATCAATTTTGAGAAAATAAATGCCTTTTAAACAAACAAGCTAAAAGCGTTTCCGTTACACGAGGCTTAAAAGACATACAAGCCTGTATACTCAAATATTTGTGAGTGCGCACTAGGCACCAGCCAGTAGCAAAATTGCGGGATTCATGCGACCTACATCCCATCCCTTATAGTCGTTTGTGTTATCTGTGTTGACATCGCAATGAGCTGAGATATCATCGCCTTACAGACTCAAATGACATTTTGTGTTTGCTTTAGCGCACACCAACTTTTGACCTGACGGTTAAATTATCTTAACATAAATATGGGCTAAATATATCTTTAGAATTTGGTACTTAGATTCAAAAGTAATCAAGTTTTATTTGTATTCGATTCTTTATATAAATACTAGCTGACCCGACAGACGTTGTTCTGTACATAATATATAAAATATTTGTTTTTTATGCATTTGTCAATAATATTTCATAACATCAAGAATTATTTCATAAATAATGCTCCCTGTTATAATGAAATTGTTTCACAGCAGAACTTCGTCGGTAAATTCTCTTATATAAAACATTATGTCCACACAAAATAAATATTGCAAATAAAAATAATTATGGGTCCCAAGATTGATCTCAAGTCTACATTAAAACTATCCTATGTCTCAAGTTGTACTTAACTTCAATCCATGAAGTTAAAATTACCCATTAAAATCCGTTCATTAGTTGCTGAGTTGACTGGGAACAAACATCAGAACACTGGATTTATATATATTAAGATAAGCGATAAGGCCGCCTAGTGCTGGTTATGTATTCTTGATTTTTGTGTGGTGTGCAGTATGTTTTTTTTAATGGAAGAGGAGTACAACCGAGCGTACAGGTCACGTGATGTAATGTGATAACCGCCGCCCACATTCTCTTGCAACACCAGAGGAATTACAGGAGCGTTGCCGGCCTTGTACGCACTTTTTTTTAAGTTACCCATGCCGTATCATGAAGGAAGCTTATTGCACAGCTCGGTTGTTCGTGGATGAAGAAAGAAGCCGCACTGTGGAGGAAATCCACACATCCAGATGGTGGGGATGACATTCTAATAATATGGTATATAAGGATATCTTCATAGTCTAGCTAGTCCGCTCATTATACTTAGGATATATATTCAATAAATCTTCATTTAACGAGGTGAGTGTTTAGGTAAGGTGGTTGGTATTAGCGTACGTGATTAACTTGATATCTCATTTACTAAAGCTATACACATTACAAATACAAAACGCATAAAAATTATTAGTAATATGCTGGCAATTAGTAGCACGGGTGTAGACCCGTATGTAGGTATATAGATAAATAGTAAATGGTGTTTAAATCAGGCTCATAACACTTAAAAATCAAATGATCGTAACTGCCCTCTTTGCCCATTGAAAGATTGGCCGTTGAGTTTCTTGTACCTCCTTCTCACGAGCTTAGTTTAAACCTAATTAAATAAAGTTTATTTGACTTTGAATTTGAGCTAGAGGTCCCGTAGATTCGAACAATTGGGCTGTGGGGCCAAGAGGCGCGGACATTGTGCAAAGTACATCCTACGCTTCAATATCGGCTACTGAAAACTGCTGCCACCTATTTCGGTCAACGGTTTCTTGGTACACTTTCACATAGTGATAGTTTTTACTTCATGTAATCATATTATTTTTTGTTTTGTTTTGAATAAATGTAATACATATATATATATACATACATATGTATAATATTTTAAATATATCCTCGGGCAAAATAATTTATGTAAAAGTGTGTAAGTATTATTATAAATTACTTCTTAACACTATTATTTATTTTACCCAGCCTACTTGAGTTATTGTACATTACTCTGTTCACGAATATCTACACTCAGAGAGATGTCATATAAAGCTTCAAAAACATTCACAGAAATAACACAATCACCAACAATTATTCAAGTTTCGACACTTCAGTACACGCTAACCTAGACTCTATCTCCCGACGAGACGGTGCTCTATCGCTCATCGCCAGCACAGACAGTAGTTTGGGGAGATTTGGTGCTAATATTGACAGTAAATACAATTTCCGTTCAGAGATTCCGCACAATTAACTTGTAATTGGACTCGCGTACCCCGCTCGCCTCACGCCTTACATGTTCAGTTTACTAAACGTGCCTCCCGCAGGTTAGAATCAAATTGAATAATAATTTTGTGATGAATGATAATCTTTAGACGAGGTCACTAACTATGGCCCTCATGAGGAAGCTCATGGTCGCTCAGATGACAATGGAGCTATGCTCGGAGTTTCCCTGCGAGATCGAATCAAAATTGAGAAGATCATTCGGAGAACCCAAGTCACTGACATAGCACAGATGATTGCAAAACTGAAGTGGCAGTGGGCAGGCACATAGTTCGACGGACAGATGACAGTGTGGCAGTAAAGTCGCAGTGTTCGTAGGATGGATGGATGCAATGGATGCAATGGATGCAATGGAGGCAATGGAGCGATGATCTGGTCAAGATCGTCGTAATAGGATGGACGAGGGCAGCGCAGCCATGAAGATCTTTGAGGGAGGCCCTTGTCTAGCAGTGGACGTCTTTCGGCTGAAATGAATAATGATCTAAAGTTAACCAAATTATTTAGACACATATTTTACCTCTACTCGAGACATCATCTTCAGAAGGGACTAACAGACTCGTTCCAACGTTTGCAACATCAGTAAAGACTTAATAAAAACAAAATAACAACCACTCGACTTGGTTCTTTGGCACAGGGAGTGGTGAGAGGATTTGTTCAGATTGATACCAGCAGCTGATTTTTACCGCCGGACATTATGTCAAAATATTAAATTCCGCGTATTTATTCACGTTCGTCGTGGAGATCTTTGGGGGAGGCTTTGTCAAGCAGTGGATGTCATACGGCTGATATGATGATGAAACCTTGCTTTCACTTTAGCCCTCTCTAATATAAAAAAATATTACATCAGCAAATAAACAACAAATGGCAACATAATTAATTTTTAAATGTTTTATTTTCATTCGTAAAATTACAAATACCTTTAGTATAATCATCTTTAAGGAGCGGACTGACTAGGATTGTAAACTCTACAACCAATCCTACAATATTTGTGTTGATCATATGGCTAAGCTGCAAATGCGCATTTATTTTACTGATTTTCTTTTGTTTATTCAAAATTTACATATTAAATTGAAAAATTGTTCGGTTTAAGTTTGAGAAAAGTACTAATGCTATTAAATTCTTGAAAAAAAGAATGTTGTTATCGCTGAAAATTCGGAGATTTTTGACTCCAAAGTTATATAAAATATAAATTCTTAGGAAGCAACTTCCAAATTTTTTATTGGAAATTTCAAATTATATATAAATACTAGCTTAGCCAGCAAACGTTGTATTGCCGATATTAAAATCGCGATACAAAAGTAACTGTTGATCGTAGATGGGTGAAAATTTTAAGTTGTATGTATTTTTTAATGCTGACTCATAATCAAACAAATACCAAAAATAGATGTTGTCCGATTCTCAGACCTACCCAATATGCACTCAAAATTTCATGAGAATCAGTCAAGCCGTTTCGGAGGAGTTCAATGTTTAACACCATGACACGAGAATTTTATATATTAGATTCTATTCGGTTAAAAATTTTCTTTAAGTTCTTCTTTGTTTACTGTATTTTTTGCGTCGTAATATTTTCATTGCGTTATGTTGTAATCGACTCTCTAAGAAACCAATTTTTGTGGATATTGAGGTATGACCGCGCTTTAATATAACCCCCGCGCTTTTACGTGGAGACAGGCTGCCATCTTAGTGACGACCATAGACTTAGAACATACAAGCGTAGACAGTAGTACTGAGAGCCCGATAATCTATGACCGTGGTAATGTATCCATTACCTTAGTACTTTAATATTCAAAATACTAAGGACCTAATGCCAAGCGTGGCTGACTGTTTACGACTTGACAATCAAAATCGGTATAGTTACCTTCTAGCTTACGCGTATTACCCGTCCAACGATTTAAAAAGGATCTTTTTACATGGCTTATAGATAAATGTTTTTATTCCATAAATGAAATGTTGACACATTAGGTTAAATTAAATTGACTTTAAAATATATATTAATTCTAGTCTTTAAATAATGACATTTAAAAATAATAATTATAATTTAAATTGACCCAAGTGCTTAAAATATAGAGTTTATTAATGTTAAATCAATTATAATAATAACTAGAATTTTGTAATGAAACGAAAAATGAATAAATAGTTAATAATAATTTTGCATGCCAGAAATGGCCGACAACATTGATACATTACAACTATTTACACCCATTGTTACATGTTTTCTAGCAAAATAAAGTATTTATTTATTTATTTATTATTTACAGTAAATTTGCTTACCATTTCTATCTTGATGAAAGATGTTCTTCTCTCTCGCACACTTTTTCTTTTTTTTTACTAAAAAATAAGGGACGGACGATCAGGACGTTCAGCTGATGGTAATTGATACGCCCTGCCCATTACAATGCAGTGCCGCTCAAGATTATTGAAAAACCCAAATATTCTTAGCGGCACTACAACTGCGCTCGTCACCTTGAGACATAAGATGTCATGTCTCATTTGCCCAGTAATTTCACCAGCTACGACGCCCTTCAGATCGAAACACAGTAATGCTAACACATGACTGCTTCGTGGCAGAAATAGGCGCCATTGTGGTACCCATAATCTAGCCTGCATCCGGTGCAAAGGAGCCTCCCACTGTCTTGTATATTATAAATATACGCAGCCCGCTGACTTTGAGATCATAGTCTCGGAAGACCCGTTAGTTACCTTTTTGTACAGAAGCGTGAATAGCAAGCTGACCCATAATATCAAAGTGCTTTAACATCTTTACTCATGTTATCAATCATGTTATTAATTCGTAAACATCCGCATAACTCTAGACCAGGAATTTCCATAATAGGGGCAAGAGACCCCTTTTCCAAAAATAACTTGTTACTTCTAACCCCAAAGCAAAATTTATAACTGTAGATACTTTACATTTACCAACTTATTCATAATGGTCCGCTAACTTTAAACAGTCGCTAAGGAGTGCTTTTTCTCATCCTGACTTAGGTCAATAGAAGAAGACAGAGTGAGAATTAGCAATGCTTTAAGTTAGCAGACTATTATGAATAAGGGGGTTAGAGTATATACCTATTGAAAATTTCAAATAAGAACTTGTGCTTATAATTTATAGCAGTCCATTATTTGACCTCTTCGACCCCCAAACCAGTATTTGTCAACCCCGAGGCGTCGCTCGATACCACTCTAGCTCAGACAATTATTTTAACATTAATTGTTACCAATAACAATAATAGATTCTAATCTATTCAATACTTCCTAATTTATTTAAACTAGTTCAGAGGTGACACTAATAGCGCCATCTAGTTGCAATACAGAACAACATAAATCATACGAGATACGACGACTTATTATAATAATTATATGTACCATTGAAATAGAATTTGTTACTTCCTTGTAGAAATTGTTAGAACGCTATTTATTAAGAATTTAATATTCACCAATAATATAACTCTTAAAACTGGGTCTTTAAATAATATTTTCTACTAAAGAGTATTATATTACTTATTAATACGAGATTAACGAATAATCCCTTCAGAGTAGAATCAAAGCCTCTAAAAATTTAATTTGAACTTTTTTCTATTAAACTCGATTGGTAGATATTTATATTTCGGAAAATAAAAAATAAAAAAGTGTGCGTCGGCCGGGAATCGAACCCGGATCAACTGCTTGGAAGGCAACTATGCTGACCATTACACCACCGACGCTTGTGATATATGATTGAAATTAATAATATTAAATCGTAGTGAGTTGTGTTCGTGTTATGTTGAAGTTGTTTAGTTACGTTTACATATTAATGGTAATAAAATGTTATCAAGTTTCAATATTATTGACGTTAAGCCTGCTTGGAAAATCCATTCGTATAGACTCGACAGCCAAGGCGAAAAAACGTCATTCATTACGTACAAATATGCGAGCAGAAAATATAAAATATGTTGCATGGAATGTGGTTCAGCAGACAGAATCTACCTATATAAAATTCATTTCTAACACATCTATTTTTTCTTTTTCGTTTGACTATAGAATTTTTCGACCACAACTAACACTGGCCAGCAACAACGAGTTATGAACTATGTGACATCTTTTCAAATATTTCTAAACGCTGTTACCAAATAGGAAATAAATACTACGTAAGAAGATGCGGTACTGCCTAAGTAAAAATTTAAATTTATGATAGAAGTTTGAAATAGTAGGTAGTAATTACAGTATGGCGACGAAGTATTATCCGGCTAAGTTTAAAAGCCAACAGTTGCTTGAAACGTAGTGGATTTCGGCTATCTCCGTTTTTTACAAGATTATAGCCGTCATCTGTCAATCTATCAATGACTACACGTTTCATACAATCGAGTGAATCGCTTTTTCCTTAGAGAGTTTCGTTAGGCTGGCTGTTACACTGAATTCTATAGCTCTATGCGACTAATTTGGAACAAATGACATTTACAATAATTTATTTGCCAAAATAAATTCCTAAGTAGGTACTTATATGTTTCTATCTTTCTCGTAGGTGCTGGTATAAAGCAATATTCATCATCACTTGGGGAAAGTGATACCGTTGCTTGGCCAAATGAGTAATATTTAGTTACTCATGTGGCTCAGCTGTATTCAGATATCAGTCCCTCTCCTTCATCCCGTGCCTAAAAATTGCACCCTCGCCTAGTCCTAACTAGGCGCTACTCGCTTTCTCCCCTTGGGTAACAATGGATTTATATGGATATATATTTTTTAATTATTTTATACAGTTTTTTAGATTTATAGAAGGACGCTCTCGACAGACCCTGCAATATTATGTTCTCAGTGTTCTATTAAACAAATAATAAAATAGTCTAAGTATTGACGACCGATATAGCCGAATGGTTAGTGACCCTGACTACTAAGCTAGAGGTCCCGGGTTCGAATCCCGGTAGGTGCAATCATTTATATGATGAATATGAATGTTTGTTTCCGAGTCATGGATGTTTATATGTATTTATGTATGTTTAAGTAAGTATATTGTATTAAATATATCGTTGTCTTGTACCCATAGTATATGCTATGCCTAGTTTGGGACAAGATAATTTGTGTAAGAGTGTGTCAATATATATCAATATGTGCCAATATTTCATTCATTACTTTAGGTAAATAAATGAACTTATTTTATACATTACCCATCTATTTTGTTGTTAATGTAACTACCTAATTAGTATTTATTGTAACTTTAAATACTTATTACGACGACAATAGTGTGTAGTATATACACTACGATTTGCCGCTCAATATGTGTATCATGTTAGTTTAAGTATCTCAGTTAGTGAATTTGTACTCTTTTTGAGATAATAGATATTCTGAAATCTGAAAGAATTAGTTCTGATTTCTGTAGAAAGGTTGGTAATTTAATCGCACTCAAAATTAAAATATCTGTATTTTACACTTTCAACTAATTACTATTATAATATTTAATACAATTTGGGCAGCGTTACCCCTTACAATTCACAATGTGTAATGTTCTCTCGGTCTCAAACTGAGCGCTCTGGCTCATATAGGGCACGACCGTCACAGTGATGATGCTAACAACTACACTACAGTAGTGCCAACTAACTTACACCAATCAAGTTATCCAAATATCTGAATAAAATAAGCTACTATAGTTATTTCTAAAATTATACTTATAATATTATATAAAACAGTACTAACACAGTAAGTAGTTTAATAATTGTTATAATTAATTGGGATGTCTAATCTAATCAATCATATTATATCGTAAACGTAAAATGTCAAATGTCAAAAATGTCACATGTCTTATGTTGACAGTTCATGACGTTGGTAGCGCTTGTAAACACATCAAACTGAAACTTTTGAGTATTGTTTTGTAACAGATGCGTATTTACACAAGCAGTAGCAAGATTATTAACATGTAGCATCTGCACACGACTGTCGGCACTCAGCACAGCACGTCTAATTACTAATTAGCCTCCGCAATCAACATTAACCAAGAAAGTATTTGAGGTGGGCTCCTAGTTTCAGCGACAGAGGAGAACAAAGCGGCTGAAGAGTGCTCCACTACATGAAGGCTAATAGAAGCATTTGAGCTTTGTGGAGCTCCCGGGGTGCTATTCTCGTAATTTCGAAATCGTTGAAGTTAGGTTTCGATTCGATCCAAGTTTTGCTCTAGATTTTTATTCTACTATCATTTCCCTAGAACGTTGACTAAATCAGAACCCATCAACGACATTTGAACAAGAAGCCCGCTCGAAGTTACTAAGAAAACTAAAATATTGCTACTACTATTAAAACGGTTATTTATGCTCTATTAGATAATGTGTTAACTCAACCAAACGTCAAAATTTTGTTACGAGAAAACGCATCGTGCAATTTCGTGAAAGGAACTGAACCTAAGCAATTTGTTATGTTTTTTAGTGATAATCCTCACTTCTAGGATTAATACACAAATAAAAATAAAATTAAATTTGAAAACAAAATTTTATGAACCTTGCGGGGCTCGAACCCACGACCTCTGGCGTTCCGTGCCAGTGCACGATGTGTCACTCGAACGGTTAGCTCAGTTGGCCCGGAAAGCCAGAGGTCGTGGGTTCGAGCCCCGCATCGTTCATAAAATTTTATTTGCGGAACTGAACCGTCAATTTGTTTTACAAGATTACGAAATTTAACTGTTTGACATAAGGTTGCTACGATCCTGCATGTTTGTTACGAGAATAGGCCCTCCGGTTGCCGGATGTGCCGCGCAGTTGCCGGGCCGCGCATCGCACTAAATAGGCAGGTAATTAGACTTGCAGGCGGCGACACTCGACGCATCTCCGCGCGCAGTGACAATACCGGCCCTGGTACCCTGCCCCCCTGAGCCCCGGCCGCGGCGCCTCGAGTACACGACGTAATCATAGCTAATAGAAGGCGCGCGCTTTGATCTGCGCCTCAAAGAGAAGAGGGCCGGCCTCGAGAGTCGAGACGAGACGCGACACTGTTCGTACCTGACGTTCTGTGTAATGTTGCTCGAATTATATCACTGCGACTAGTAGTTCCCCGCAGCCTCACCTGCGTATAAATCAAAAGAATAATAAAATATGTTATTGTGACCTCTACTATATACCACTGGACTGGCGGTTGTCAGTGCTTTTGGGCCTGGTTTATATTCACCATTTGGCGCTGTTGGCCATGTAGCGAGAGTCTGCGGTACTAAAACTAGTGATGGCAACCGCAGCTTAACAAACATCAATTGCAAATCTATTTACAAAAAAAAATGTGTAATTTATTACGTTGATTTCTGAAGTTTAAATAACATGGAAAACGACCGAAATTAATTCAAAATGCAAAATACTTCAGAGTAGGGCTTCCAATCCCGCATTACCGAGATCTTGTTATTGCGGGATCTCGCACCATTTTCCAATCCCGCGAGATGCGGCATTACGGGCGCGGGATCCGCGGGATTTGCGGGACTGAAAAAAAGCGTGCATGCGATGCAAAATAGGATAATTTGCGTGAATTATTATTCTTGATAACTAAAGTTATTAACTGTTTCGTATTTTCGTGATGTTTATTGATACATCCTTTTAGAATAGAATAAAAATTTAAGAGTGTGTACGTGAATGAAAGATTCATTCACGTACAAGTCCTTAAAAGGAATACCGCCCACAAGGGCATTTTCTGGCCAGGCAATAGAGTAAAATACGCAGTAGTTTGGCAGACGACAGTTTGGAAATGTTGTATTTCCTTCGCAAACATTTTCAGTTAATATTATAAGCTGAAAAACTTAATAATTAAGTAATAATTTATCAGTTGTGTTTATGTGTTTTTTTTTTGGTTTGATTTTGTAATTTTACGTTGTGTATTTTTTGAAAACGATTTGTTTTTATTCAGAATTTGTTATTGTTTTTTTTTTGTGAAAAAAAATAGTATAATTTGATTGATCTCATGTTAATAGTAATATGTACGTAAATAACTGTGGGGTTGATAAATTCATTGTTTTAAAATGTGCATATTTTCAATATGCGGGAACCCGCAAATACCGAGATCCCGCGGGATTGAAAATTCGTAGTCCCGCAAATGCCGAGATTGAATACAGGCCGCGGGATTGGAAGCCCTACTTTAGAGTATTGTACGTTCCTTCGCAGCCATCGGTAATATACGTCAAAATTAGTTCTCTGGACGCTCGCGAGCGGCGCTTCAAACAGGCACAAAAAATTAGCTGTCAAACATATGAAAAAGCCTGTCCAGTGGTATTTATACTGGTCACAGACCCGGTTACATTATCTCGGGACCTGACGTCGATGACGTCACATCGTCGCATAGTTACGGTGTGCAAAACAAGCATCACTAGGATATTATTATTAATAAATAAACAACGATTTATTTTTCGGTATTATAGATTGATGTAAAAGTGTTGTGTTGTGATGCTGATTATTATAACATCATTCTGCAAACCATTGCTACTCATTATGATGCGCCAATTATAAAGGCATTTATGCGGGTTCATGTACCTCTTTAGTATAATTATACTAATATAATATAGGACATTGTACTAACAATTATTATGGATTTTTTTTCTCTGAATTAAATTATTATTATTATTATTAATTATTTTCTTTTTAATTGTGATTATCTTAAATTTTTATCTGCAATTTAATTAAAATGAAATCAAACTCAACAATGTAATGTAATTTAAGTTAATATTGTTTGTAAATCTATGGGTGAAATAAATGATTTATTATTATTATTTTTATGAAAAATCAATAAAAGAATCTTGGTTAAGTACCTAAAGAAAGTATTTATTTTTCTGGCAGTACTATAGCGACACAGAACAACAGACACTACAGAACTATTAACAACAAAAGTCAAAACGTAACAATGAAAACTTCAAAAACAAAGCAGTGATAGCATACACAAACGATAATGACTCTGCAAACCGTACTGTTGCAACAGGACAAGCGCAAGTGGTTGTAAGGGGTACAAGAGGTTCCACCGAAGTCCGGAGATAATGTGGCCGTGATCATTATAACTGTACATTTGTAGTTCATTGTATGCATGTATTTAGTCAGCGCCATTTACATAAAGAAATTAATCATTTTGTGTCCATTGAGGATCGGCCCACCCCGACACGAACCCCGAGTGATTCGCTGTCTAATTGGACTTCTTTCATTATAAACATACCTAATTAACATGACAATTGCTATCCTCGCTTGACTATGAACCTCGATCACACGCACCAGAGGGCTGCGGCACTCAGGAGCCTCTCGACGGCAGGCAGAGCGGTTTGTTTACACGTCCGCGTCGCGATCTAACTTCGCTAATTGAGGACACGGTGCTCGCCGATTTTAATTAATTTGATATAGCCCACTTTAGTGGTCCGAAATTAAAGCAAGCGAGTTGTTGAAATGTTCGGAAAATCTAATTAAGCATATTAATAAAGGTAAAAATATAATTAAGAACTCTTTTGCCTTTTCGTCCCAAATTGATTTCTCTGAAATATATTCCGGCACAGAACGCCGGAGGTCGTGGGTTCGAGTCCCGCATCGTTCATAAAATTTTGTTTTTAAAATTTTACATGTCTGACGCCAATATCTGGTTGATTATACTTGTCATAATACAGATGCTTGATTTATTGTTGGAAAAAACATACCTATAAAAATTGAGCAGTTCCGTCAATGTTCCGCACCCATTATCAAATCAATTTGACTCATCTGGAAGTATTCTCTTTAAATTAAAAAAATCTAAATCACAATATGTGACGTATCAGAGTCAAAATACACACTATAAGATACATAAACTACATAAAAAACTATACATGCAACCTTCATCACAGAAACTCTTATTCAAAAAAGGTTTTGCTAATAAAATTTCATATTGAACAATTATCGAAATAAAAAAATAATAATCCTATATTCCACTATATTAGATGTAAACCTCCATATATTATAAATTAATATGTGTACAATACTGGAATACTAATAACAATATTATAATTTAATACTAATAACATACGCAAGGAATAAATTCAAAACTTACCGAAATATACATATATATACTTTAAATGCTATCCCTACTCTTCTACATGACATAAAATACATAAAATATAAAAAAAAAATACATAAAACTATACTTACCCCGACATGCCATGCCGTATCTAGTAGCTCTTAATGCATCCGTTGATCATAATGTTTACGCGGTTTTTTCATTTCTACCCACTTTGTTTTGTATAGACTCGCAGTACTACGAATAAGATACCTACTGTTTATACTGTTTTCTCATGTAAGTGAATATGTTCTGTTCTTAATGAGAATAAAGTTCTTTAACCATAATAAAATTTCGAAAGGCGCTCGTCGTTTATGAACATCGATTCCTTGGACAATATACAAATCTTCCTATCCGTTCCGGGAAACTCGGATCGCACGGTATGCCTCAGATCGGCATGATTTTGGCGTTCAGCGTTCTGTCAAGGCGTATTATAATCAGGTTTTCTTCGCCTTTTTCTTGTCTGTTTTTCAATTCTAATACAAGGTTTTTCATTCCTTTCTGTTGTTTTACAGTCTGGTCAGAGTAAATTCGAACACCGTCTATTTTAATATTATTTTTATTTCCCAATATAGCTATTGCTGTTTCTGATGTGGAAAAACATATTTTAATGGGCGTGATTTATTGGCATTATATTTTCCAAGCCTCTGTACTCTGACAGCTTTTGGGCAACCTGGGTATATGGTTTTTGTGATTATTTTCTATCTCGCGGCTATCATTTTCGCGTCTTTCTAAGCATTGTGTTACGTGTTGCAATAGATTGCTTATAATTAGGATGATTTGAGTGAATGAATCTGAAATCTATTAAAACAAGCTATAAGACAATGCAAAATAAACAATCAAATGAACAAAATAAGGGTCATAACTTGGTGAGGGCATAGTGTGCCTTACGGCTCTCTCGGTTTTGGTGACATACCATACACACAAAATGTCATACAAATCGCGAGTGTAAGGCTTAGCTTGTCACGCACACTACAGTAATAAACCTGGACTGTTTTCATCGCTTGTCTACCAGCAAGAGGTTCTATCTAGACGTATAAATTTATATATTTATTTATTAGGAAGCCAACATGCATACAACTATCTTAATCTACGGATACATTTAAAAATTATTCTATAATGCTGTACACTCCACTTATAGGCTAACTTGACATGCTAATAGATATTATATACATTTTTGTTAAACTAAAACTTTTTACTTATTACGTTCTTACTTAATAAACAAGAAAAACTAAAGAAAAAAAAACAATAACTACGAACAATGACTAACCATCTTGCAGTACTTTCATATTTTTTTTTGACTTCTTTTTAGAAACATGGGGCAGAGTGCCGATAAATATCTATGCCACCTCTTTTAACCAAATTATTGTAGGTGACAACTTTTCTACACAAGAGGGCGGATCTGCCTAAATTCGATCTAGCTAATCTAGGCCTGTACGTTAGTTTGTTCATAATGGCCTAGCATTACTCTTTGGTACCGCCAATTGAACCCTACTCAACAGATTTGGGCAATCGACCCCTCCATCTATAAAATTTTTCAGGAAAGAGAGATCAATTAAGTCCCTGCGATCAGACAGTGACAACGTTTTGTAAAATTTTAGAAGATCGGTGTAGGTGTTAACTTTTTTAAGTATTTTATTTTTGTATGCTAGGTGCCGTAAAAACTTTCAAGAAGAATACTTTCAAGAAGATTCATTTGGATGTTTGTTTTAGAATAAAGTCAAAATCAAAGCGATCCTCTAACTATGAGTTGCTAACTTACCAAAATGTTTATGTATCAGTGTAGCTACAAGCGTCTATCGTAATCGGCCGACTGTAAGTACACGTGTTAGCAAACAACGATATATCTATATGTAAAAAGGAAATAATCCTCGCATTGAACGCGGATTATCAGCTCTGAACAGAGCAACGCAAATACCGTTATATCAAGGGGGAGAGGTACTGACACTGATGGATGGCGTGTGTACATTGGTACAATCACTCAATTGGATGTCCATGGTCTGTGGTCGCTTCCATAGACTTATAATTAAATAGTGTATAGACACACAAAGCTTGCGAGAGAGAAGAACATATCTAACGGCGATACCTTAAGATAGAAAAGGAAAGCGAATCTGTTGTTACTGTAACTTATTTTGATTAATAAGTCGTAACAGTCAGCCTGGTATTTACTTAAGTATTTTGAACATTATACTAGATAACCCTAAGGGCTATATTTGCTCCGAGACACCACGGTGGCGCAACCAGTCGCTTCACCGCGGCCGAGCTGGTCGCGCCATATTGACTACGCAACCAAACAGACGCCAGGTGAGTAACTCTCTCATGCTGCATATCATATAGTCAATTAGGCAGTGCCTACCTCCTTATAAACCAAAATAAATGTAGTACTAGTGTTAAAGTTGATATAGTTTAATTTGGTTCCGTTATTTTAGAAGCAAACTTATATTGAACACTTGCTTAAAATTTTTCCTTACGCTAGGTACTACCTACCTACGGTAAGCAATCTTTGCATATTCCTAAGCTCAACTACGACTAATTAGATCCACAGTGACTACCCACGGACTAGTAAAAAAAGAAGGACTCCGCGCCGTGATATTAGCAAGTGGAGCACCTTTATGCTAGTGTGTGTGCGGTTACGGGGTATACCAGTTACACAATTTTTTGACCCTTAAATAATCATATATCCACAAATACTTTTATATTATTGTTTTTACGCTTTTTTACAATCCACGACGGCATTTTTAAAATATTTTATTGCGACGCAAACTGATCTGTCACAGACGATGGCAAATCTCATTATGGCTTGTTTTGGTGCCTCACTGTTATGTAAGTCACGGAGTCCTTATTTAGTGCCTACCTTGCAAGAAAACCAATGCACGCCCCTGAACTTTCTATAGAACTGTACACATTTTGTTGGTAGTGGCGACTGGTTGCGCCACCGTGGTGTCCCAGTGAAATATTGCCCTTAGCTAACTAATTGACTGATCAAAATTGGTCATGCATTATCGAGCGGACACGTCGTCTACTCGCTAGTCTATTTTAAGTCTATGGTCAGTACCAATATTTGTGGTATTATTAACTCAGTCTTAGAAATGATTAGATATCAACACGCCAGGATTAGAATAAAACTTTTCTAAATTGTTAATTTATGACCGTTACTGTAAAGAACCTTTGAAGATAAGGGTAATTTTTACTTCTAATTATTATTATATTAATTCTAGTACTAAAAGCATATACGCAAGCCTAATGTAAGCCATACGCAAGCTATATTATATGATTCTGTATCTGCTTTAGAATAGAAAACACTTTATAAGCAAGAAAAAACACACAACACAACAATTTACAATATTAATTAAAACCTTAAAATGCTAATTAAACAAGGTAACAATTTTTTATTGAATTAGGCGTTACTTTGCGGAAATCCATAATTATACAAATGATTTAAGTTTTCTTTAGTGTTAATTCAGGCAAAATTTGTTTTTAAACTATTCGACACGTGTTTCGCCTCTACACGAGGCATCCTCAGGACGTATTGTCTCGCCAAAATCTGGCACGAGACTGAATCAAATGAGCCGGTAGGTGATTGTGGTGTTGATAAGGTAACAAATAACATTGAAATTTAAAAACCAAAAATAAAATGTGTGCGCGTGATTCCCTGCTAAGAGGAGCTGACTCAGTATATTCTTGTGTTAGTGCAGAAGACACCAACACAACACTTGTTTTCAGCAGCCCCTCATGACATTTGGAGTAGACAGATTTTGGAGTAGCCAGTTGCTATAGTCTTCCCATTCTAATTAATTTGTGTAGGTATCAAAGGGACTGAATATTTTATTGTGTTGATTTTGTCGTTTTTTTTTTCTAAATTAATAGTGTTTAATAGTGTTGTGAAATAAAAATTAAACTAATTTTCAAACTAGATAAGTAACGCCATCATAACAGACACCTTGACCTTATCACCGCATTCGTATGTTTATGCTTACTTTACTGAAACAGTTGACAGATTTATTACCAAGTAACTGAAATATATGTACAAAAATGTGCCGATATAAGATAAGATGGCCGCCATACCAGCTCATCAGTGCTCTTATGATAAAAATCTTGTCTATGCCTAATCCTCTCATTGACGATCCTCATAGCTCAGTAGTTAGAAACCCTGCCTACTGAGCTAGAGGTCCCGGATTCGGATCCCAGTATGTGCAAACATTTATATAATTAAAGTGGATGTTTATTTCCGAGTCATGGATGTTTATAAGTATTTATGTATGTTTCAGTAAGTATATTATCAAATATATGGTTGTCTTGTGCCCATAGTACAAGGCTATGCCTAGTTTGAAGCAAGATAAATTGTGTAAAAGTGTGTCAATATTACGTTATTTAGGGCGCGGACTGACTACTATTGTATACTCTACAACCAACCCTACAATGTTTGTGTTGATAATGTGGCTAAGCTGCAAATGGGCATTTATTTTACTGATTTTCTTTTGTTTATTCAAAATTTACATATTAAATTGAAAAATTGTTCGGTTAAGTTTTAGAAAAGTACTAATTCTATTAAATTCTTGAAAAAAAGAATGTTGTTATCGCTGAAAATTCGAAGATTTTTGTTTCCAATGTTTATTTTTAGGAAGCAACTTCCCATTTTTTATTGGATACTAGCTGACCCAGCAAACGTCCTATTGCCAGATAACACATTAAAAAAAATCAAATATTAAAATTTTGATGCAACCGATTCTCAGACCTACCAAATATATCGTACTACAATTATTGTATTCGATTGACATCTTGCAACCCTATATCGGTTTGGTGGATGGAACAGAATAATATAAAAATCATGAAACAAAAATAGTTGTAGATCGTTGAATGGCGAAATTTTTCGTATTTTTCAATGCTGAATCATAATAAAATAAAATAAAAAAATTTGGGGTGGACTAAACATTTAGAGGGATGAAAAATAGATAGTAGCCGATTCGGAAGCAACTGAATATGCATATTTTGGTAAAAATCAGTAAAGCCGTTTTGGAGGAGTAAGGTAGCTAACATTGTGACACGAGAATTTATATATAAGATTTCAAATTATATAGATAGAAATATTCTATTCGGTTCAAAATTTTCTTTAAGTCCTTCCTTGTTCACTGTATTTTTTGCGTCGGAATATTTTCATTGCGTTATGTTGTAATTGACTCTCTAAGAAACCAATTTTTGTGGATATTGGGGCATGACCGCGCCTTAAATTAAAGTCATAATATGCAGATGACGTGTAATGTTTCCCAACATCCATTGAGCATGGTTAGTGTAGACCGCAGCCTCCGCGAGTCACGACCAGGGCTGCCAACCACCGCCAACCATCGAATCCTATTTGAAGGTGCTGTTACTTTGCGTTCAAAAGTATTGGTTGATACGTATGTGTGCTAAAGGTTACTATAACATTAATGATTTCGACACAGACTGATACGGGCATGTCTGTAAATTAACTTGCCCGCCCTGCATCTAAGGATGCCATAAGTCTGTTTGAATCCATAAGTCTTATTTGTTGAACACAATTATAACTTGCTTTTCCTTTTATTAACTTTTTTTTAGTTTTTTAAGTTAAGAATTTTGTTTTTCTTTTGTATTTTTAATGTACTTAGATTAAAGCCCCTAAATCAATAAAGAAAAGAAAAAGGCAGAGACTGGAAATGGAGCGTATGCCCTCAGGCTATGTAATTATAAATTTTATTGTACTCTACTACATATTATATTGTATCTAAATTAAGGAAAATAATTAGCCCGCTGAGTTTCTTGCGACCGTTCTTTTCAGGTCTGAGGCATACAATTTCGAATGGGTGTTGTTTTTGACGTTCGATAAGTGATTCTAAATCCCATTTTGAATAAAAATATTACTTGAATTTGAATTCAACTTACAAACTGTTACATTGACAAATACCTGCTTGCCTAGAATCTAATCTGTCATGCCTTGGATGATATGACTTACTTGGATGGCCACGCACTTGTTTTAATCCAGTTTCGGCATTGGATCTGCTTTTCATTGAGCTATTGCAGCGTTCCTACAGATTATAGGACATCGATTAATATTGAACTAGAGTCAGTGCATGGCTTTTGTAACCTTCAACATTACGAAGCAGCAGGGTCGCTCAAGTCTGAACTGCTGGTGATCTACCTCAAAATTGTTAGACTACGATCAATCGGCTCTGAGAGGCTTCAAGTATGTGTGATGAAGGATTGTCGTCTAGGTAGAGTGTCACGATGATAGATATTAGTTTTGCGCACAATAATACGCAATCTTTTAGTCAAGGTAAGTGTAGGTCTGCTCTAAAATCTCAATGAAAAAGCTCATAATTATTCAATATTGCGAGTCTATTGGTTCTAAACTTAACTAAAGAGTGACTTCGGATGTTGAATCTGCATGATTGTCATGTACTGAGCATACTTTTCATAAGATGGTACGTAAATGGTGGTCGATCGGTGGGTCAAATTCAAACGGAATCACCACTCTCCAAGCTAAATTAAGTGATTGCCATATGGGTGGTCTAGCTTTACCAATCCTCGAAGAAACATAATCATTCTCTAGGTAATTAAATAAATGTATTTGTTGGAAGGCCGGTGGCCAGTCTCTATGTAAAGCGACAGAGCGTGGGACTCTTAGCCTGTTGATTTTCTGCATGTACTATCGTTGTTTTGGAGGCGGCCTTCACTAGCCCATCTAAGATGATCTTATATAGCACTTGATAGAGCTGAAAGTAAAATAATACCTGTCTGATTCCTATAGTCACTGAGGTGTGCGAGCATTATAGCCGCGCTGGTAAATTGGTTCTCCTACCAGTGGGAGGCGTCTTTGCACAGGAAGCCGTCTAGATTATGGGTACCACAACGGTGCCTATTTCTGGCGTGAAGCAGTAATGTGTAAGCATTACTGTGTTTCGATCTGAAGGGCGCCGTAGCTAGCGAAATTACTGGGCAAATTAGACTTAACATCTTATGTCTCAAGTTGACCAGCGCAGTAATTGTAGTGCCGCCCAGAATTTTTGGGGTTTTTCAAGAATCCTGAGGGGAACTGCATTGTAATGGGCAAGGCGTATCAATTACCATCAGCTGAACGTCTTACACATCTCGTCCCTTATTTTCCAAAAAAAAAAAATTAAAAGATTTTTAATCAAATTGCCAGTCGTTCCCCAAGTTATAAACCAGTTGTTTTCAAACATGCAAACTCAAAGATCAATGTAAAATACAGTACATTAATGTAACCATTGCTGCGTCAAGTGAAAATTTTATCCTGTTCGTATAATTCCATCGTCAGCCCTACCTAGAAATGGCTGTTTAAACAATCAATTGGTCAATATCACGGTAACAGCCGATTAGTTTATAATATTCAACCGTAAGTGTGGGTAATAAAGCATTGTTTCTGTTTACATGCAGGCGATTAATGGAGCAATCATAATTTAAGTGTGTTTGTTTGTTCAGTTGTAGCGCGCGTTAACCGGCCGACAGTTATAGCAGTGCTAACGCGCTGGCGATAGTCTGTTTAGCATGCACGTCTCCTTACTTTAGTCGCTACTCGCTCGCAGCTGCACGCTGGTACTCGCTGGTACGAACTGCCTGTCTACCAATGGAGGCTGTTAACGTATACAAGGGCCCCAAACGTAGCGGAGCCCCAATGGGGTATTCTTGGCATGTACAGCACAATTTCCCTAAAGTCTAATACGAGCTACAATAAAAGGCATAAAAGGCATTTATTTTTTCAAAATTGATTCCTTTAGAATTCTTTTTGATGTCATTTCTAATATAGGAAACAAATGGCGCTCTGAGAGAGAAGTAGCGGCGCAATACACTCTACCAGCATTTTTTGCGCTCTTTTCAATAAAAATATACAATATTGTACAGTCATTTCTATCGCTATAATAATCATATTCGAGTCCCAGGCTGTCCGATCACTTAGATATTCAGCTGTGGAGTAATACGATTGACGACAGAGTCATTTTTTCATAAAACATTTAAATTTATTTATAGATACAGCCTGAACAGTAGCTGGGACTTTATTATAAAAGTGTATACATTTACCCTTAAAGCTATTATGTATCTTATGAAGCCTACTAGAATTTGTTACAAGAAATAAAATACTATCAATCGAAAAATAAGTATTATAACATATACCTACCTATATAGGGTATGTATATTTCAACTAGACACCTCAAGGATTCTAAATACAAGCTTCGCTTAATATCATATTTCTTCACATGTTGCTGAATCATGAAGAACATACAAATGATACTAAAAACAATTGTGTGCCGAGACTCTACGGATCCATGAGTCCTTTGTTGAATTATCATAGTGACTAGACAATTGAAGTAAAAATTGCAAATAAAAACAAGATAAAGAAGAAACCGCGTTTTTAATTTATCAGGTTTGATATCAACGGGAGGGCCTCAAATCAAATCCAGGGCCCGTTGTGAACAGAATGCGGCCCTGTCGAGTCACCTCTCGTTTCTGTTAAAATAACGAAGTTACAGACAATAATTCCATCGGTTTGTTATTGCCCGCCGCTGCTGACTAGATACGGTCTCGATGATGCCCTAACGGCTCTTGACTCTATTTTATAATTCGGGTTGGCTATTTATGTTCAAGGTTAATGGGGCTTTCAAATGCTTTATTTAACCAATACCGGTGTAGAAACATTTGTAACACCAAGATGGCTAAGTACTACGATCTCGGGCTGCGGTACACAGGTAAAGCTAAAATTATAAAAAATGAAATTATACATTTTGATATTTGATGATTTTAATCAAATATAGGTACATTAAGGATTTTGGTTGTAGCATATGGCTAATAGACTTATTCGATAGTAGATTTTTTGTAGAAATTTAAATTAAACAATCGAATATTTTTTCTAAATTATAAATTTCAGGTTTTGCCAACAAAGTTAATCGATTTCGGACGTTCTTAGGTGATTTACTTGTCATCAACCATCATCATCATGTTCATCAATCTCTTCAAAACGGTTCAGTTTACATCTTAATAAAGAACCTCAAAAAGTTACGGTTCATTAGCTTTCGTTCAGTAAGCTCGTGTTGCGCCCAAACATCGAAATTTTTCCCGGTTTTCATTACATTTTTTCGTTAATTGTTGTAATTTTTAAAAGTTATCGAACTTATTCATTAGATTCATTGTTTGGACTATCAAATAATAATGAATTATTGCTGGGAAACCATATTTAACTCAAATTAAAAAAAAAACCAAACGAATCAATTTTGAAAAAATAAATGCCTTTTATAACTAATTTGTTTGTTATGGTTTAAAAATAACGTTTTTAATGCCACAAAACAGACAAATACAAATAGTACACCCAAAGAGATTTTATTATACGTTTATACATACATACATACATACATACCATAATATTATTATGTATAAAGACTTTTCTCTGACCTCTTTATAATTTATTTTTTATAATAAAATAAAATTAAGTACTTATTGTAAACCTCTTTTATTATTATTATTTTTTAAATAAAATTCAATTACTTATTGAAAATATTTTTTTTCCATTAATGGGTATTTTTAGTATATTTTTAATTTATTTTTATTTAAACTACTTTAGTCTTAAAACGATGATAATTCCGTAGGAACAATAAAATAACTATAAAATAACTTTTGCACCAAACATGGAGCACATGTGCGTGCCGTGATCCAGCGGTTGAGAGATATTGCTACGTTTACAAAACAGGCGTTCAATCATAGTTTTACCAAATTTAAAATTGCGCAGTAAATGCTTGTTTATTGTTGATTATTTTCTTATAACGTTACTTAACATGTGAATGTGTGTATAAATACTTATTCAACTATTGGCAAAATCCTATAAATAGGTATATAATAATAAATAACTATCATCTTAATTCCTAATAATATTTAAAAGGCTGCAATAGTGAAGATATTTCGCGCTAAATTAGTTCCAGCATAATATCTTAAAAGAATTTACGGAGTTTTCTTAGATGTTTAGCAAAACCCAATCAAAAGTATTCATTTCATATTTTAGTTACCACAACCCTATCGGTACATTTTTAGGGGACGATACGATAATCTGCCACCTTACATTACGTAATTTCACACGCAATTAATTCGCTCGATCAATTCAAGATTATTTAAAATAAATAAACATACACATATAATTTAAAAATATACATATATAAAAAAAACTATATACATGATTTTATTGCTGGAGTCAAGATTTTTCGAAACGTGCACCGATACTTTTGATAAATAAGCCTCCATAAAAAACACTTAATTATAATTTATATTACCATAATTATTATGATTATGAATCAATATGACCACCGCTATACATAATATCTTAAATATCTATATCTAAAATGATACACGAAAAAAATATCGCCCCCGGGTGGGCTCGAACCACCAACCTTTCGGTTAACAGCCGAACGCGCTAGCCAATTGCGCCACGGAGGCATGTGGTATCATGTTGAAAATTATCTATTACAATCAAGTCAAGCTTTTAACAAGAAAGAGATAAAAACACAGTTATTTCACGAAATCACAAACCCGTTTTGTGCTTTTGTACAGATTTTCTAAGCAAAATACTCTTAGTAGAATTTGACATAGCGCTTATATTCCTTTGTTCGCCCAAGATTGAATGTACTATTTGGAATAGTACCTGGTTCTCGGAGAAGCCGAGTTAAGTTAAAGTTTCGCGTTTGAGGTTATGTTTACAAAATAAGTGTAGTTTATTATTGATTATTAGACACCGTTATTAGAGTAAAATATATTTGTTATAAGTCAAAGTCCGCGCTATCAACAAATAAAACTAAGTGACCGTTTGATTTACATACAAAAAATTTAAGTTTAGCATCGATTGTGATGATTGATACATTCTTTCATTCTTTTATATAGATATACCTAAATAGTGTGTAAATAAGTTTTATTTTAATAAAGCCCAAGTGTTTCTTTGGTGATAATGTCGAATCGTGTGACTGGAACATGCTGTGCAGCTTCAGTAGAGCGCGCGGGTTTGCCTGGATTACTGCGAGACCTTCAAAAACTGGCTGACGACCAAGAATCTGCTGATATAGTCTTCATCCTAGGAACATCGGAAGAAAAAATGTTCGCGCACAAAATAATACTCTATGCAAGGTAAAAAAAGATTTCCCGTACCGGGAATCGAACCCGAGCCTCCTGGGTGAAAGCCAGGTATCCTAGCCACTAGACCATACGGGAGGTGACAACTATGTTGAAATAATTATATAAATATTGCACAAACAATTTTAGTGCTAGTTCCTAATTAATATTTTGAATTTTACCTGAGCTACGCATTTGGCAACCTTTACAGTCGACTACTGTGGTAAAATTTAAATTACGAAACTAATTCGACTTAACACAAAAAAGTATATTATATTCATACTATAACGTTTTTCATGTACACATTCATGGTACACATTGGTAGACAAATAATAACATTGATTCTGTCACGATATAAATAAATGCACATCTATACATTTAGGTGGAAATGTTTGAGATGCAAATAAGATTAGGCGAGACTTATAATTTGCTTAATGAACCGCCTCTACCTCACTGACTATGTATTTTATGCGCTACGTTTACTAATTATGTATTCTTGATTATTCTAAACTTTCAACTATGAAATGTAATCTATCTAATTTAATCATCTAACACGTTCGAACTTCTAAGATACACAGTTATTACACTATAATATAACTAGAGAATTCAGAATACGGAACTAATAAAATCGCCCGTATAATTTAAGCTGTTTCAATAATAATTAAATTTATTTGTTTGTATAGTGTTACACTACCAACAGATGGCGCTGAACACTACATTCAATCCAATAAATTAGATTTAGCCATAGACTTACAATACAGCAATACATCAACAGCTGTTAGCTTCAAGACAAACAAAGCGTGCGGGAAATAAGAACTTCTCTAAGTCAAAGTCAAAGTCAAATTACTGAATTTACGATATGTTTGTAAAAAGTTGAGCTCGTGAGAAGAACATAATAGAAACTCAACAGCCACACTTTTCAATCATAGAGAGTATTTTACAATGGCTGTAATATACATAACAATTTAGTTTGTAAATTACAGCATCGAATATATGAATCGTGTTTAAATTATATAAATTATTTCAGAAAAATTAGGAACGAATTAACTGTATATGTATAAATAATCTTATATTGGATGCATCAATCTTTAGAGCTTGAATTCATTGTTTGTGTTAGGACGGTCGTGATTACTATCACAATTAGTAATTTTATCCAACAAATTCATAACAGGTCGACCTGGCACCACAGGCAGCATCCGTTCACGAGTTGACGCATCGTTCCCCTCGTACATACTATTTGAGGTAAGGAGACGACCCGGACACTAACGGAGGTACGGTAAGATAGAAAAAGAAAGGGAATCTATTGTTATTGTAACCGATTTTGATTGAAAAGTCGACAACACTCAGCCGCGTTTGGAATAAGCTCCTTAGTTTTTTAAATAGCTAAACACTAGCTAATGTATACATTACACCTTCCTTAAAGGCCGGCAACGCTCTTGTTGCAAGAGAGTGTGGGCGGCGGTGATCACTTAACACCAGGTGACCCGTACGCTATAGGTTATAGGTTATCACGGGCTACTATCCGCAACTCGACGACTATGGCGCGCCTATTTTACGTGGTGAGGTGGGCGGCTAATCTTGCCATCCCAGCTCCTCAAGGTAGTTAATCAAACCTCTGATGTCACCCATGACCTCGGGGAGAGTCCTCGGTGACCCCAGGTGTTTGGCCCGGTAAGTGGCCACACTCCTACACTCCAGAATGATGTGTGCGGCCGTCTCTTCTGCCTCCATGCAGGCTCTGCACAGCGGGCTGTCGGTGACACCTATACTAAACAGATGTTTGTTAAAAGGGCCGTGGCCCGTTATAACATGGGTTAATTTACGTAATCTTTGGTGTGGGAGTTTTAGTAGCTTACGAAAGAGCCTGAAGTCTACTTGGAGTAGGGTCTCTTTTGCTTGTCTACACCATCTCACTTCCGTCCAGTATTTACTTTGTAATTCCTTGGTATGTTCTCGTATGACCATTGTAGGCCATCTAGAGGGGAGGGGGACGATTGGATCTGGTCTTATTGCTATCATCTCCGAGCCTTTCCTGGCCAGTTCATCCGCAGCATCGTTGCCGCGTGAGTCACTGTGACCCTTTATCCATTGAAGAGTTACCTGGTTGCCATTTGCACATAACTCCGTCAGATACTGGTGACAGTCGTATATTAGCTTTGAGGTGATAGTGTTGCTTTGTAGAGCTTGTAGTACTGATTTGCTATCTGAGGGGATGCGGATTGAGTAATCCTTTACCTTTAGTGCCAAAGTAGCTGTGGCCGCTTCTATGATACCCATGCACTCTGCTTGGAAGACAGTGCTCTGAGCTCCTAGTGGTGCGGCTATTTTTATATTTATTATTAGCACTCTCCCGTGGCTTTGTTCGTGTATTAGAATAACTCTCGAAACGGTGGGAGTGTACCAGTGGGAGGCAATTTTGCACAGGATGCCGGCGAGATTATGGGTACCACAACTATTTCGCGGCGCCTATTTCTGCCGTGAAGCAGTAATGTGTAAACATTAATGTGTTTCGGTCTGAAGGGCGCCGTAGCTAGTGAAATGAAACGCGATAGTTTTATAAGTAATAAAATATTGCCTATATTATAGCCTGTACATCATTTTGTTCTATTGTCAATAGTTTTTGCAGCGCACGCAAAAATAGGTTTTCGATTTTACACCTTGTGTTACAAAATAGCAATTTTATTACGGATCCCTAATTTTGAAAAAAAAAAACATAGCCTTCCTCGATAAATGGACTACCCAACACTGAAAGAATCATTCAAATCGGACCAGTAGTACCAGAGATTAGCGCGTTCAAACAAACACTGCAGCTTTATAATATTATATATATATAGTATAGATTAGGTTTATTTACAATCACTTACAATAATACACACAAATATAAAAAGTAGAACTAAAAACTAGGAACTAAATGTAGTGATTACTTACAAATAAACACAGCATGCACGGAAGTAATTAATTTTAGGTATTATATACAATAAGTTACAAATTAAACATTTTTTTTAAATTAATAAATGAGTTATACACAGTTTCATCATTGTAGTGGGCAGGGCGTATTAATTACCATCATCTGAACGTCCTAATCGTCTCGTCCCGTTATCATAAAAAAAACGAATAGAAGAAGATTATAATATAATTTTGATATAAATATGCTAAAGGGAGAAACATGTGGTCCTAAAGTAGCGAATGGCCGGAGCTCTACTGAAGCGAAACTCGCTCAAGTTATGCGAAAACTTTAGTGAACTCCCATTTGTAAATATATTGGAAGAATAACTCACTATTGAAGCCGGGGTCTGGGGAGCAAGCAAAGTTGTATCTCGTCGTTGATAATATATCGTCTAGTCCAACAGCTAAACACTTCCTCTCGCTTTGTGTAAACCATATTTATGGCTCGCGTTTATTGTAATCTTTTTCTGTTATTATTAAGGCTATATTTTCAATATCTCTCTCAATTATAATGGATTTGCTTCTAATTTATCTGCTGTAGTATTTCCACAAATTCGGTCAACATTTGTGATACATTTCAGTATATTAGTAAAATAAGTAAACTCTGTTTTCCATTTATATAAATGAAATAGAATCAGCGGGCTGCAGTAGCGACAGCAGTAGGTAGCAATGCGGCAGCAACTCGCAAAATGTCAGTACAATTCGTATTAGAGCGCTTTGGCACTACGTCCGATCAGAGTCCGATCCGTATCCGTAAAAATACGGTCGGAAGTAGTCGTATAACTATTTATACGGTTGACGGATAGAAATCGGATGACGGAAGCCGGATCTAGTGCGTAAACTACCATAGAAATAGTTCTACGACTACATTGGACCGTATTTTCACGGGTACGGATCGGATGTAGTGTGAAAGCGCTCTTACGCAAGCCGATCGCATGTCTATTGCTCGCCTGTCGCAAAGTGCATAGTTTTTTTTAGTTTTTGCTTATGCCATAGATACTATCGCCACTCGGGATAGGACAGCAATATATGAAAACATAAAAAAACCGACTTCAATAACTGAAAAGTATCAAATAACTAAAAATTTAATTTAATACATCTCGCAAACCTTTACCTTTAATATTTATAAAATACTATTATTTATATGTGCTACCCATTGATAGGTCCTAAGTCAGTGCCAAGCCCTAAACAAAATAAAACTTAATATTATAAACAGCTTACTTACTGTAATTATTTAGGTTATCTGGCCACGCGTGTCTGTCCGCATGGGTTGTTTTGTTCTAGACGAAGCTATCCCGCTCAAAGTCACGCGTGGTGAGTGTAGAGGTACCTTTATTACATTTGGCTTGGCACCGACTTCAAAGCCATCAATATGCAGCATTTACAAATAATAGTATTTTATTAATATTAAAGGTAAAGGTTTGCATAAGAGGTGTATTAAATTAAATTTTTGGTTATTTTCAGTTATAAATACTGGGCCAAACTATGTAAAATTTTTATAGGATCAAATGGTATCTATTTCGCATCAAACAAAAGAAGAAAAGAGTTACGTAAATCGGATCATAAATCTCAGAGTAATCGGTGTAATACCGATCGAATTGATAACCACCTTCTTTATGAAGTCGGTTAAAAAATAATCAGTTGGAACCTTGTTGGAACTATACTTTCGTGACTTTTGGTTACCATGACTACGACTACGACATGTATAACATAGACGTAGAATATACCGTATAATAATAGCGTATAGCTAATATAAATATTAATAATAGAGTTATAGCGTAATGGCGTATAGCTCACCGGACAGCCCGATAATGTTCATCAATTTTGGTTTGTCAATGTGTGCGTTAGCTAGTTTTACATTCAAAATACTATGGGGCTAATTCGTTTTTATTTTTATATTACCTTAGATATAGTGGATAGGATTAGGTACCTTATTATTTTTATTGATATACCTTAGAAAGGCAAAAATAAATATATCAATATTTCACACCTAGCCATTGATATTAATAAGACGAAGTAAATTTTAATAATGAGTTTATTGAATTAAGTTAATCCGAAATGTCACAGGTGATACAATCCACATCGTTGCAACTCACAAAATAATTATCATGATATAAATAATTATAATAAGCGATTCGTTTAATTATTTTAAGAGCAAATTCCCTAAAGCGGGAAAATGTATGGAGCATGTTACGTGACGTCATCAATCACCCCGCCCCCCGCGCGGCAGCCCCCCGCGGATTCTCGAAGTTAGATGATGTTGTTCGTTACACCGTGTTTGTTAATTACTGTTTGTTTCTGATGAACTTACTTAAAGTAAGCGTCATTAATTACTTATCAGCGGGAAAAACATTTTCGTTAAATAAATATTTTAGCACGGGGTACTGCAGCCGCCTGAAGACATCGAATTAATTTTCAGCTCCTACTAATTTCACTTGTAATTACTATTCCATAAACTTATATAATGTTCGCAAAAATAAGACATACCCTAACTAACTACATAGTTGGACGATAAATATTGTCACAACTTCAAGAACTTCTAATTTTATTTTTTTGAATTCAAATTTAGAACGTGTTTATTTTATTAGACCTCTAATATTTCCCGCCATTTCGCATATTGTTTGAATCAGAATTGCAGTTGACTTGCACAAAGTGGGTATAGCCAAGTTTGACGATGTCGATAATTTTCAATAAATACACTTCAAATGCTGTCGTATCAGTAGTATGTCCATATATCGTACTATGAATAGGTATAACAATTACCAACACATCCTCTATCGAGGACAATAAAATAACTCAAAATAATGTTAATGCCAGAATTAAGAAAGCAAAACAAGAAATCATCGTGTGAAATGAAGATTCCCTGAAAGACGACCTGGAGCTTGGTGCTTATTTTATTTTATTCGGAAAACTTAAAGTTTTCACTTGTATGTATTACCAATAGCAATTAATGTTACATACAGTAAATTAAAATACATTAACTTATCAGTAAAATACACATTATTTTCTTTAAAAAATCTATAATAAATCTATTAAAGGAAATACTTAATTAAATGGGGTTTCTTACTCTAAACTACTAACGAACATAAATTAAGGGCATGAACATAAAATAATGTTAATAGTCAGGACATTGGGTCAGAATTATAGTTAATTCAAACTTACATTATAATTTACTAAACCAACATTTTGATAGTAATGGTTTAATTGTGTTAGGCTTAGAGACTAGAGTTAAATATAATAAACGTGTTGAAGTCAGAAAAGTCAATTAAATTGTTAAAATTACTTGCAGATCGTATAAAGAATGAATTTTTATATAGTTAGATGCGTTGATATATATATCAACGATATACAGGATATATGCCCTGAATAAATCCTAACAGTTAAAGACAATGGCTCGATCAAAATGTTTGCTGTCCAAATTCGCGAGCTTAAAGGACATAATCACCCTTTTTTACTCATAAAAAATATTCACAACTGAAGAGTAATTATAATAAGTAACATGGCAAAGTGTACGCTCAATGCTCATAGCTCCAAAGAAGCTTCACAGGGTGTCTGAAAAGTGCAAACATGTTATTATGCTGCGTGAGACATGGTTGGACTTGAGCCGAAGTGTATGAAGAGACTCTCTGTAGATGATGTTGTGAAACCTCGTCTCCTCCTTCTCCTTGTGCCATTTTCCTCATAGCTGAGGGTCGGGAACTCATGAATAATTTTCCTGGCGACTGCTTTCCATTTATTGCGGTCTTCGTCAATGTGTATAGCTTCGTGTACGTTTTTATTGGTAGCGTCGCGGATCTGGTCTCTCTAACGCATCGAACTTCTGTCTCTTTGTCGCTTGCTTTTATATTTTCCCCCTTGTGAAACCTCGTAGCAATACGCTTTTTAAAAGATTTTTTTAATGAAAATAAGGGGGCGAGACGAGCTTGAAGTACATGTACCTAGACTTTCCATCAAGCCTACACCTGTTCACAAAGCATGACCTACCCAGGCTTGCCTGGAAGTCAACGTTGTGGACTGTAAAAGAGTTGAATACTGACTCTCTTCTAGCCCAAATCTGAACCCCTTTGACACTACAGTTAGTTTTAGAAAACATGGCCTGCTCTAAACTACACGCCGACATAAAGTCGCATAAGGAAGTCTCTAGAAATACTTAGTGACTATATTGCCCATGGAAACAGTGCGTATCTAAATCCATAGATTCGTTTCCAGACAGATTAAAGATCTCCATTTACATCTACAGTTATATACAATGCATAAGTAAAAATACGTGCGTCATAGATATAGGTCTAACTGATAAATCTTTCTTAAGTGAGAGACGAGAAACAAAATAAGAAGAAATAACATTGAAACGGTTGCGATTTAATTGTCTTTTGATATTACTAAGCGGCCAGATGCCAGATGGAGAGACAAATTGAAATTTATGACCAAAGGAGAAACAAAACAGCATTTAAGTACTAACAATAATTTTTCCATTTATTGCTTTTCACAGCCAGTTTGAATGAAACGGTAAAAACATTGTTGAAGCGAGAATATCGAATTTGGTCGCAGAAAACGTCACAAATATACGACTCGATATTATATTCTTTTGAAAGCATCTCTTTGCCTTTTGGATATTTATTGAAGTGAACCCTCCTGCCTCAGCAGACGGTACATGGTACACGGGAGGTACCTGCCAATACCTACACGACTAGCGTTCCTTTACCGATTCACTGTAAATATTGGCGCGAAATTGTTGCTTTTATGTTTCCACTTTGATATATTAGTTATTTGGTTGTGAAATACATTCGTCGCAATTTTCACAAAGTATTTTCTACTTGATTTCCTTAAGCGTCTCATAAATTGTCGTCTACTTTCCTTGCATTTTATATACTAGCAGTAGCTGGTTATATAGTCGCGCGTAGCAATCCGAAGCGCTGGACAGGAGACGTTTTAGTATGTGAATCCTCTATTCGTTTTGTATCCGACAATTTCGAATAGAACCGCTTTTTGGGATATATAGATGGGGTTCTCTAGTTTTTACAATATTATTATGGAGGATAGCTGAGATTTGGACTCACGAGTTGCTCCATTGCCTAACTCAGAGTCACTGCGACCTCCATAAACCAGCTTAACATTTCGATGATAATATAGTAAACTAGCTGTAACCTGCGACATCGTCCGCATTTACCAATCGTGTTCCAATTCGCGCACAAGAAGCGAGCTCGAAGATTATTCAACGCTCACAACATTGGACAACCACGAAGATGCTGAGCATGTGACCGGCCTTGTCCCATCACATAATGGGTATGTTCCGATATGCTCTGCGAGCACTGTACAGTGCTATCACAGTAGCAAAATTCGTTGGGAAATATATGACGTCATAAATCGCCGCCATATTCTACTATGAGCACTGGCGTTTTCGAGGTAAGGTACTCGCAGTGCTTTGATCACGTGATCAGTCAATACCACTCGATTTTTAATTTGACAGTACTCCAATAAAAGTTTTTTAATGAACTAGAAAACTTTAATACACTCATTTGAATTCTGCTTCACAGTATACTAAATTGACGTCACACTGTACAGTGGTCGCGGTGCATATCGGAACATACCCAATATATACAAATCAATCATGATATTTTGTCGGCAGGGTTCGTAAGATACGTGTTCGTTCGACCGTTTTTTCTCCGACTAACTTCGCAAATACGACAACCACAAAAAGGTCTTTACATTTTTCAGATTAGTATATAGCCTATAGCACTTACAAATAATGTGCCTTTGTATTGGTAATAGAATTTTCAATATACCCCCAAATAAACGCCGCAGCGAAGCGGTACGACAAGCGGCTTCCTAGTTTTTAGACAGCGACAAAGAAAAGCTTTAAAATTACAAATAAAAAAGTTTACTCCTGCTACAAATTTCTATTTCTAGTTCTATTTATCTACTCGTCGTATTCAAGATTTGCTATTTTTATTTAAATTATGTAATGGTATTTTCAGTGCCCCAGAAATATTACGACAAATTGATTTCAATATACCCCCGGTGCAAGGCTTATTAATCGTGAATTCTTTCATCTTGCTATTCCGAGAACTAATATTGGTCTTCACTCTCCACACTGCAGCGCTCTATGAGATCATTTAATGAGCTCCTTAATAATAATTTTGACTCCATGGATATGTTTGGGATGTCGGTGCTACAATTTAAAAGACTTTGCAACAGTGTTATTTTTAATAATTTTTAATTATATATATGGTTTGCTTGTTTTACTCATATTCAACATAAGACATCATTTGTATTTTTAACATTAATTAATATTTAAAGTACTTTGCGTTTTTTGTACTAACATTTAGTAACAAGTAGCAATCTTTAATAATACACCAGACCTGTACATACCTGTAAAAAAGCTATTCTGTTCATAATGTTCGTTTTATATTTTTCTTATTTTTGTTTAGTTTAGAATAGCTTGTTGGTGTGTCTATAATAAATAAATAAATAAAGTTGATGCAATATTAGTTAGAGTACTCGGTACATTCGATCTCGTGTACCGAATTCCGACCTCCGGGTACATAATAAAGTGAATTTCCTAAACGAGCGGTTTGCGTGTTGCTCTGTCTATTGTTTCTGTGATTCTAATATGAACCCAAAGCCCGGAGTTTGCTGACCACTGGGTGCCGCTTGCGTGTTGGTCGTACTCGTACGGACTAACACGCACAGTATGTAATTATAATTATTGCAGTCCCTTCTTGTATAGCTTGTATATTGTTCGTACAAATGTAACTGAATGATCCGTCGCCTAGGCTATGTTGCACCAAATAACTTAAGCAATAATAAACATGTTAAAGTAATGAGTTGCACCAATATATAATTTTTGATATTTTCATTACTTTAACATCTTCGCTAATGTAGAATACCTAATGAATGTGAAAAGTTTAAAATAAATATTAGATTTTGATATGATATTTCATTTTGTGCCAAGGAAAACGATGGTGCAACACATTCTGGAGTCTTAAGTTACTGTTAACGTTTTTTTATTTTACTCAAACTTTAACTATAACAGCTAATAATCTAATATAATAAGCTAATAATTCAGAACAATAATATATATATATATAATAAATTCTTGACACATTTGTGCTAAAATTATATCCACGGCCGCATAATTAAAATTATTATGTGTCAACGCCAAACGACAAAAGCGTGAATGAAAAATTATACTTGTACGACATTCGTCCTATTGCTTTGAGCTAAAACATCTATAGAATAATTGCACGATTCCTACAGGAACATTTACTGAAAAGCTTTCACGAAGCGTACAGACACCGACGCCAATTATAATGAAATAGGTATTTCAAGTTCTAAACTCGAAACAAAAACTGGTAGAGGAAAAGACGCGACTGCGTACTCAATAATTATGGAGTGAACATTGAATAGACGGGGGAGAATAGGAAGCAGATTGCCGCCATCGGATACATAATTACGAGATGAAATAACATCAATCATCTCACTTGTGCCGTATACGACTACTTACACTGAGGCTGGAGTAACTCTCAATAAAACTCGCTGCAAATACCTACTCACCGAACGAACGCTGATTAGGTCTAATAAAAGTACCTACATGTCGCTCTTAGCGGTAAAATTAACACAGATATTGCTTTGCTGTTTGGAGACATGATAATCGAAGCCTAGTGATGATTGGAGAGGCCAGAAACTGGTTGCAATTTTTATTTCATATTATTCGCTAATGATAAACTCATTGTGTTTATTTAATCTATTTTCATTCACTCATTCACTACACATGTAATAAATAACTAACGTTAGCTTATTTATTTATTCATAAATATATACTATAATATACTTTTTTGTGCCAAAAGAACATTGAAATCTATGTTGAATCACCCCAATATAAGCCCAGATCGTAAAATTGTAGCAATATAACCGTGGCGTGCAGTAAGTGTAGATTTAAATATACAGTTTTTCTGAGCCTTTTGTCTATTAAGGTTTTATAGATATAATATTGAGCTGATAAAAGTTTTGGCTTTGATTAATCGTTGAAATAATGTCTGACGGCAGCCGACGCGCAACATGGCGGAAACGTCCACCAATCACCACAAGCCACAGAGCTCGTAGCGCCACAGACTACAGATACATTAATCGTGGTGACGCTGACGCGACGCGGTGTTGCCACTTCGAGTTGCGACATCTGCGAGCGGCCGCCGCCTCATCAATCATGGTACTCGATACAAATTGTATCGCAAACTTAAGCGAACATCACTCGCAGGCCTCGTATTTAGATTAGCTTGATGTGTTCAGAGACTATCTATACCGTGGCAGTTATAAAATAATCCTTGTAACGGGGCTAAATGTACAATATTATATTTTAGCTCGGTAAAAAAGCATTATTTATATTAAAATTCAAATATTTTTATTCAACGTTGAATTTGTATTACTGATTGAAGTTCAGAAACTACTAAACTCTCGAAAATATATACTATTATACTATATATATTATTATATTATTATACCTCAGCGCTCAAAGCTGAGACGAAAGGGCTTGTCAATCTTGATTAACTCGAACAATGACAAGAAAAAGTTATTAATCTTAACTTAGTTGAAAGTTACTGTATGGTGTTCCGTGTTGTTATTGTGTAAATTTAAATCAATTTCTTACTTCCATATATTGTATTGTTGCGTAGGTGTAAACATCATTGAAGTTGCAAGTCGGAATCCTATCAAAGTTTGCAGGAGTAGCGGCTGTGGCAGTTCAGTACCTAGGAGTACAATGAAGCCGCATTCGTTGTTCACGTACACACCGCACCAACCTCACAACTTTGTCACTTTCACTTGGCTTTGTTACGGCACCCTATGCTGTGCCAGAGTTATATTGTCTGTAATAATATTATAAAGAGGAAAGATTTGATTCTTTGCTTGTTTGTTACGATTTAACATAATTAAAAACTACCCAAATGATTTTTTTAATTCTTTCACCATTAGAAAGCTACATCTTTACCGAGTGACATAGGCTTTATTATTATATTTTCAAGATATCCTTAGCTAAATTGAAACAATGTAATCCAAAGTATCAATATATTACCTATAAAAATCATTATTTTACGTGCGCTGCGAAAACTATTGACGACATAAAATAGCGTTCAATATAAATAACTCTTGATTGCTCACAAAAAAGTCCGTTTATGTCTAACTATAACAGTTAAGTTAATAATAACTTTTGTTTAACTTAGGACAATCTACATACTCAAATCACAGTATGTAATGGCTTTAGTAAATACTTTGAAAGCGTATTCGAAAAACCAGCTTATTCATACGATATGCCAAGTTTCACAAACACAACACACAACGAAACGATATGCTACATTATTATTCGAGAAGATGAAATTCTCAAATTGCTAAAATTGTTGGATACAAATAAGAGAGCCAGTAGCGATGGTGTTCCCTCAATTTTTCTACATAATTAATGTGCTTCTATCTTGGCTAAGCCCCTTTCCATAATCTTTTTTTAATCTATCCCTTAACGTTTTCTGCGCTGTCCCTGGAAAGGATGGAAAGAAACTTTAATAGTTCCCATTCATAAAATTGGATCAAAAACTAAAATTGAGAAGTACCGGCTAGTATCAATCATTAATTGGGATAAGCAAACTATCTGAGACAGTTGTCTGCAAACGCATAACCCCAATTGCTAAGTCAATCCCCTTCGAACAACATGGTTTTATGAAAGATCGTTCCACCGTGACTAACTTGGCTGTATTCACCGATTACGTATTAAAGTGCATGGATGAGAGGTATCAGGTAGATGTGATCTACATAGACTTTGAAAACGCATTCTAATCGTGTGAATCACATAATATATGTCCAGAAATAAAATATTCTCGGAATTTTTGGGAACCTCCACAGATAATTCACCTCATATCATGAATCGTATGCAGGCCGTTGTGACGGGTAGCGCCAGAACTAACATCTTGTCAATACCATCGGGTGTGGCACAAGGCTATATCCTAGGCCCGCATTTGTATAATGCCTATTTATTCGACATAGGAAACTGCTTTACTTACAGCCAACATTTAATGTTTGCATACGGCAAAAAACCTTCCTCAGAAGACGTGACATTGATGACTGTCACAAGTTGCAAATAGACCTGAGTGCTTTGTGTGACTATTACAGTAATAATTGGATTGTCGGTAACGTTAAAAAATGCCACCATATAACGTTGACACGTAATCTTAAACCAATACTTTTCGACTACAAGATTAATGGCGTATCAATATCTAAAGTGAGCTCCGTTAGGGACTTAGGTGTCAAAATTGATACTAAACTTTCTATGAACGCACAGGTTAATATCGTAGCAGATAAAGCATATAAGTATAAAATAAATAAATAAACTTATAAGGTTGAAATACGGATGTAATCGAATAGTGGTGATTTTAATGCCATGATATTAATCCTTATCCACCGACCTACTGAATTTATTTTCTCTTTCTTTCTGTGTAGTTTATAGCAAATAATCTCAGGCCAGCCGGAATCTGTTAAATGACTAAGAAATAGGTATACCTACATAGGTACAGGGCGTAGATATCTACCTAAATATGCAAATTGATTAGGTAATAATTATATCTACCCAGAGCCTTCTCATTTGTTTTTAATAAGGATATTTGCTCTGATTCGCATTTTAATATACATGAATGCACAGATAAAGTATTAATTCAATGATTGGCACTTTCCTTTTCACAAAATCTTCAGCGGAGGCGTCGATGAAGAAGATTAATAGATAATATTGAATGTTTTCACCCGAAAGATGCCTGAGGCCGTGATACGCGGCCGGCCACATAATTAATTACATCCAGCTGATTGATGACACGGCCGAGATCCCGCTCTAGGACATTTCTAATGATCGCTATAATCACGATGCTGGTAGCTGTCCCTACTGTTACCAACTACCTTCGACATTCCAGTGACAAATAGAGCTTGACATGGTTACTATGGCTCGGTTAAATCATATTAGCTATTATAGTTAAAGTTTAAGTATGGTTACGGTTAACAGTTTTTTGCTAAACCGGTACTTTAACTTGATTTTTACCCTGGCTGGGTTGCATAAACTAACATATCAACTTATTTATATATTTCAACAATATAACTCAGAAAGTCGATGCGAATTTGAAGAGATCTCTAAGAACCCCTACAAGGGTTGATTCTGGGACCTTTATTCTTTCTAATTTATTTTAATAATTTACCTAACCTATTAGAAAAAAAATTGTATGTACGATGATGACACTTATCTCATATTCAAAGTGAAAGGAAACCAAGTTACGTATGACGAAGTGAGCTATGTTGAACTTACCGCGCCTAATGTTAAAAGTGGAGATGGGGGAATTTCGTTCTGCGGAGAGGGCTTAAAACTGGTATCTGTTATGTTTTATAATCTAACTAGTAAGTTCAAGACAAGGTCTGAGAGCTATCAGTGACATGACCAGCTTCTAAGTTCAAAATTCTTCACAAGTTTTTGCCAAATGCTCTCCACTGCCAGCGCCGTTCCGTTGACAAAGGATCGGGTTTTTAATTACCCTCGCACAACTTCAATGTTCTAGAGATTCTTCTATCTTGTAGATTATGTATTGACCTGACGATCCTACGGCTTATGATATTGTCATGTAATATCAATCAAGCGCGTTAATAAATTGTAATTTTGAAAAGTATGTAGGTACCTAATTTTTATGAAGCACACTGAACGTGTTTGTGTGAACTCTAGTAATCCACAGACAAATGATTTTGTCGTTTGATTTAGGTATTCCATAAATCTATGAAGTAAAAATTTTATGGAAGTGAATTAAACTGCTTCAAATAAATATAATCATACAACATAGCAGACAATAATGATTGTAGTTTAGAGCTTACCTATCATATCAAACACGTTTTTTTATGGAATAGGAGGAAATTTGTTAAGAAGTACCAAGGACAACACCGCGTTTTTTTTTAAAAAACCTGTTTAAACTTCACATACTTTTTTATGCATCTGCTGCGGGTAGTGGCACATAGCTACGTAGTTTATAATGCCAGCGCAATATTGCCACACTTTTACAAAAATTATCTTGCCCCAAATTTGCTGTACAAGTAAACCATATTTAACACGGTATAAGTACATATTCAAATTCAAAATAATCTTTATTCACTTAAGTTATTAAGTGCAAGTTTTTTTTTATTATGAAAATAAACGAGACGAATAGGACATCAGCTGATGATAATTGATACGCCCAACCTATTACAATGCAGTGCCGCGCAGGATTTTTGAAAAACCCAAAAATTCTGAGCGGCACTACAATTGCGCTCGTCACCATGAGACATAAGGTGTTAAGTCTCATTTGCCCAGTAATTTCACTAGCTACGGCGCCCTATATTATTATAAAATATAACACAATTCACTTTAAAAGATTTAGCAATTTTACAGAGCCCAGTAGATGGAATATATTATGTACATACTTAAACATACATAAATACCTATCAACATCCATATGAATAGGCTAAATAATAAAAATTTTCGTTATTGTCATTATAATACATTCTTTATTATTCATTGAATTATTGACCGTCATAGATGTGTCTGCATCTACCGGAATTCTATTGAGTTATTAAATCCTAACAATCTTATAATAAAATAACTATGTTTCAATCTACCTAATGTAGTACCTAAATTACCGCCACTCCTAGTGAGTGCCTAAGTTCTACCATCAATGAAGAGTCTTCACTCTTCACATCCGCCAATAGATATTTCATGCTTCTAGTACTGGGTATTGGAATATGTTCAATGTTACAATATGGTTACAACCATAAATACTTTTAGCATGATTGATAGTTATATCGAGGATAAAATGGTTTTGTGGACGAGTTATAAACTCTGCTTTTCATTTCGATTGCGAGGAAATAAAACAGTAGTATAACATGGACATTATTAACAATTTTAGCAAATTTGAAGAAATTAATAAACGCACGAAAAAACAAGACCTGTTTCCCGCCGCTTTTTTTTTAATCTTACAACATTGATATTAGGCTTGGGCTCCAGACCTATACAGCCTACTATTAAATTATTTTGTAATATATCCTTCTTTTTATTAATTAAATAACCTACCGTATTTTAATTTAAATAATAAATTAAAGTAAATTATAAAATAACAAATTCTATCTCAGAACTTTTTATTGTGTTTGGCTGTATGGCTCATTTTCTTTGCCTTAATATAGATACATTTATGAGTTGTTACGTTAATGCACTTGTGCACAAAAATCGATTTCGTGCAGCCTATATCGTGCACAAATAAGCAATTTCAGAGCATGAGAATTGAAAATTAAATTTCATGTGATTGTTTTTGTTCGAACAGATGCAAGAGTTTCCAAAATACTAAACGTGGAGAAGTTTGCCGCATTCCTGGTTGTACCGTAACGCCATCTGTTGGCGTCCAGCCGACCCCAATACGAATGCCCCACGTGCAACCCGAAACATTCAGGATGTTTTTGCAGTATGTTTATACGGGCAAGGTGTGTTATTTTTTTTTTTCATCATAGTATTACTAAAGTAAATTCATACAATCAATAGTTTAAGCGCGAAATTCTAACTATTAATTGTTAGAATAGTTTAGCGCCATCTCCTAGCAAGTAGCGGTACTAAATAAGAAATAAAAATACGGTTTCTGTGTAGTATAAAAAAAGCGTGTAAAAACATTATATTACGGACTATAGGTATTACGATAGTAGGTACCTTTGTTTCAACAATTATATTTTATTTTGAAACACAAGAACTATAATAATACTTTGGTAATTCCTAAGATATTATGTTAGCAACTACGTTTTGTTAGGAAGGGGGTCGCATTGACATAAAATAAACAACAATTTTACTTCAATGATGACAACATTCAAATGCCAGTATATCAATCGTACTTTTTTGGTGATTATTTGAATACGGGGGCAAAAAGCCGATCTAACCAACTTGCTAATTTTCGAGATTTCCGTATTACTGCAAATAAATCACATAAGAATAAATAATTTTTTAGTCACGTCATGTTATGACTTATGAGTATGGCCTAATATGATTACCAAATCATTTGCTTTTTTTTGTGATTAGCTAATGCTACAAGATTCTGCAGTTTTCGAAATGATGACTCTAGCAGCAGATCTTGGAGTAGAAGATCTACGGGCGGCATGTGAGGACCATGTCACGTCAACGTTGAGTGTAGAGAGTGCTTGCACACTCCTAGCTGCTGCTATGGATATTCAGGATCGGCCAGGTAATCAATCAAATTACGAATAAATTGCAATTTAAAACAGTCATCTTATAGAAAATTCTTTCAATTAATTTTCTCATACTTTATGCCGCTCACCGGCAGCATAAAATTATTAAGCTTAGCTTAGAAATAAATCACAATTTTTTTAAAATATAAAAATAAAATTACTTGAAAACAAAATAATATGGAATAAAAAAGTGTGCGATGGCCGGGAATCGAACCCGGATCAACTGCTTGGAAGGCAACTATGCTGACCATTACACCACCATCGCAGTTGAACACGAAGTTGAAAATATAGAACTAACTAAATTATAATTAATCCATATTTTTATTATACTATTATTTCCTTTAAGCAAGAAAGACTTACTTCAAATAAAGTAATTATGTAACAAATTTCAAACAAACTGAATTCTATTATAACTTTTTTATTGTTGATTAGTTCTTCTTATTAAAAAAAAATCCTTTCTGACGATTACTAAAAAAATGTTTTTTTTTTGTTGTAGGTATGGGCTAATTGATGTCAATTATCGCTATAAAATTTTTATTGACAGGTATTGGTAAAAGTAGAGTATATTTGAGTACCTACCTATATCTTAAAAATAAATGTACCTACCCGACGTTTTTAACGCGCTTTTATTATCTTGGTATATTTACAATTTATTTATTATTTATTACCTATATAGGCATAGAAAAATAATGCTAGCGTTATTATTGTAAGTATATAGGTATATGTTTACAATAAAATACATTATCATGATTACACTTCCTAATTTAAACTTATAGAAAATTATTTTGTTATTGTTTGGTTTTCTACGTGTAGGTACTTTAGTTGTTTTTTAATTAAAACTGAAAAGTAAATTCAAATAATACTGATTAAACAAAAATAAGTATTTTTTTTGCGATGATAATTTCGTAGCAACGCATTATCCACTGTTGGTGTGCGCATGTATTATCCTAGTCTCCTACATCATGGCACATGGCATCTTTGGCACTCCAACACTACCAGATATCCGACGGTAATCCTGAAGATCCTGGTAAGAGAGATTGGACAGACAATATAAAGTATTGAATTTTCATCGGTTCTTAACAAGTTTGCAAAGTTTCTTATTAATCGGACATTTTGTAGGGATCGAAAATTAACTTCAAAGGACAAATATTTCTTTATGTTTCCGTTCCGTCCCAACCTAATAAAAGTTAGAAAAAACTAATTAAATGATTGCATTATCGTAGGTGCTTGTTAGGATGTATGCAGTTTCACATCAATTCGACGTTTTAAAGTGGATGAAAATAGCTTTCAAAGATTCCATTATAAAGATATGTACTTACATACCATGCTAGAAAAAGTTTGTAAGAGATAACTTTGATGAATATTTCAAAATATGATTATTTGTACCTACTTTGTCTGCGTTTTACTCTCCTAATAATTTTAGAAATTTGAGAATGAAGAGGTTTAATTCATGGCTAGGTAGATAAAACGACTTATCTTAAAGAGCGAACAAAACTCATGTACCACTAATTACCGTACATTGGGACGCGTTTCGGAATACGGACCCTAGTGCTGACTTTCTAATTACTGCTGCCAATATTTTGCCAGCTTAAAACAATTGATTATATTTTTTCACCTTAGATCATTTATACGTGTAGATGGACTATGACAGCTGTGAAAAACTTGAAAATATAGTTCCTCCTCTATTTTGCGAAATTCACGCATAATAACACAAAGTGTCGTGACGACTGATAATCGTGTAGTTTTAAGTGTCGTGGCTTACCTATATGTTTAAATGGAGGTGTTCACATATAGAACGACACGATCTACTGTCGTCTACAACATTTTTTGCTGTGACAACAGATTATCATGACACTGGGAACGGCTAGCACGACATTCGTAAAACAATAAAAAATCCTTACGACTAAATCGTGAGCGCAAATTTATCGTATCCACGATAGATCACGACGACGACTGTAGATTTGTAGCTTGCTAATGATGTGTAAACGACAAAGCGCTGCCGTGAAACGATAAAATGTCGTCCTGATGTAATGGGAACAGCTAGATACGATAGTCACTAAGCGATAAAAAAATTGACGACAAACAATCATATTAATGTGAACAGATAGAGACGACAGTCGTCCAACGATAAATTAATCGTTAGGACATAGTGGGTACGCGCCCTAAGACGTAGCTTGTCACGTACACTATACTAATATTTCTTGCCTGTTTTTATCGGTTGTCCAACAGCAAGAGACTCTATCTAGACGTATAAATTATTTAAGTTTATCATATTACTTAAATTATGGTTCCTTTGTTGCATAAAACCAGTGAGAAAAACATTTTTCTTCAAATTCTTCGACTTCTTTTGTATTATAATATGGTCTTTCTTTGTTTTGAGGAGGCAAGAAGGTAGTTTAATTTTTATTTTTACTGAACAATGGTAACATAGTAATAAAATAACTATAATATCTTTAAATCATTATTACTCTCATAGCTAGCCATTTCTAAAATTATACCCTAGATAAGAATTTATTAACTGTGTATCACTAACGTATGCATTAAATTTAAATTTGCCTCCAATATTTTTTTCGCATCTTTGTTATCGTCATATTGAAATTTAAAAGTATCTATTTATTAATTCAACCCATATTTTATAAATAGTAAAAATAAGTGCGGGAATTTCAAACTTCCAAAACGCGTTACCATTGGTCGAAACGAAATGTGGCGTCAAATGACACGACATTAGATTTATCGGTGTCGATAATATTCATGCTGTGTTATTGGTGTATGAGAAAAATGGTTATCACAGTATTTATACGGTGATTTCTAGTGAATATATAACATAGTTGTAGTGAATCTAGGACCATGACTGAAACAGGTTTTCTCAAATCACAATTGGACAACCTACACAAAGTAAATGTATTTATGATCATAGCTTAGAATAATAACGCTTAGAACGTGAGTAGGCCCAAGCGAAATGAAGCAGTTTCAATGTGGTCTTTTATGATCACATACGTTTCCCGCCGCGTCAGTGTCATTCAGTCAACTTCCAGGACAATCAGTGCGCGAAAATTAATTGAAAAATTACGTACTGTGCAGTGAATGGGTGTCACAAACAAAGCGTCTTATAATAAAAATTATGATAAGAAAATCAAATTTCACACTTAAATACTATTTCACAACTTTTAATTTAAGCTAATACATTCGGTAAAACAGCAAAATATTTTATAAACAAAACAGACGCCATTAAGAAAATATGTTGCCAGCTATGAAAGTACTATATACCCCGAGTTCCTCAGCTGGGATTTTTTTTTATGTTTATTGGTAGATATAGAAAGGATGCTATAATGATGATTTTATAAGTATTCAAAGTCAAATTATCTTAATTCAATTAGGCGCTTTGAATAATAATAATAATATAATAATAATTCCTTTATTTCAGGCTACATGGCCCATAAAATAAATACCTTATAGTCTAACATACATATGATATATAACTTAAATCTGCGTCACATTTTCGCGGCAATGTGAGGCTCGGGTTCGGTAGCTTCCGGCGGTCGGTGACGTCCGCGATACTTGCGGAACACGATCCCCTTCGGCCACAGCTGCACGTCCAGGAAGGTTGAAATATGTTCTGTCGGGACGCGAACAACAAAAGAGTTGAAGTCTACTGCGTGGCACGTCACCAACTTTTCGACACCCAACCGGAACCTTGTCTTCTCCACCAAGTACTGAACAATGTCGGAGGCCTTGGTGGTGTGGTGAAAGCGAGAGACGTAGATATACGTCGCTGGGATTACGGGACGCAGAAGCTGGTTCTATCCTATCGGTGCTGTGCCACATTGGTTATGACTAGGAGGTCTCCTCTTCTTCCGCTCCACCTTAATGAAGCCCTCCTTATCGGTCAGACCCTTCGACACAGCTCTACAAGCGGGTTCGTTGCGGGCGTGCCCGCTTCCACTTTCTGTCCTCAGCACTGTCCGCTTTCTGGGTTGCTGGCGGATGGCAGCAGCATAGTCACGTTGAGGTGTTGACCTAACGACAGCAGGCGACACCTCCGAGAGGGGAGGAGGTGAGGGACAGGCGGTAAGTACATTACCGCTTACACGTGCGGGCGCAGCGACCGGTGTCGAGTCGAATTTCGCTGATTCAATACTCGCTGGCGAAGCAATGCAAGCCCCACGTCGTGTGTTGATGTTATTGGCCTCTATTGACCTACTTACAACGGTATTGTTGCGCAAAGTCGCAACTTCAGCTTGCAGGTCCGTGATGGTGTTCTGGGATGCCTCTAATTTCAACACTACTTCTGCCACGCCTGCCTTGAGGTTTGTGATGTCTTTCAGCAACCTGGTGACGTCGACATAGTCGAAGGTGACGGGCGGTAACTTGTTCAAGTTCCTTGCCACGAAAGGCGGTACGTCGTCAGGATCAGTCACCTTCAGGAGATTTATCATGTCCTGAAGACTTCTCTCTCCCCTTTCATCCCTCCTGCGGGACGGCATCTGGTCGGTTTTCATCAAAACCTCGTACAGGAGCGTCTTGGCTTTGATGATCTCCTCACTCTTGAAATTTGACGCACAGATCTGGATGATGCTGATCTCGTCCATAGTATGAATTGCGTGCTGAAGGAATGCCAGCAATTCATTGGTTATGAGTTTTTCGGAACTCATAGTCATAATAGCGTGCAGCGGCGGTTGCCGCGCAGATCGCGAATATAAATTATATTCGTAAGTTCAGTGAGCATGTACGTTACCGAGCGCGCTCGGAACTGAACTGTAACTGAATAGTACGAATAGGTATATTTTAGTCCTTATCATAGATTTTTATTGTTAAATGTTTATTAGATGTATACCAAAACATACATATGTAATATGTATTGATTTCATTGGTCAAGTTCAAACTGACAAAAGTTGTGTAGCAAATTTACGTGCTCTTTGCTGTGAAGTTCATTCCATAGATAAGATTTTATTACAACTACTGATCAGAACTGTCAGTTCATACGTCATTCCAAATTCCATAGACAAGTAGAAAATCGACGCCGGTTGAGGCGGACCGCGTAATACAATTTGTGATTGTAATTGTGAAAATTTTTGCAAGAAAGTTATAAAACATGGCATACAAAGGGCCACCTAAGGTTCAAAAGGTGATGGTTCAACCTATCAACCTTATATTCAGATATCTACAAAATAGGAGTCGTGTGCAAATTTGGCTCTACGAAAACGTTAACTTGAGAATTGAGGGTCACATTGTTGGCTTTGATGAATATATGAACATCGTACTGGACGAGGCAGAAGAAGTTTATATGAAGACTAAAAATCGTAAGCAGATTGGACGGATCATGATGAAAGGGGACAATATAACGTTAATACAAAATGTGAATCCAAACGCCGCTGTGTGATAGGTTATGAAGAACATTCCTAGTATTATAAGTGTGGTGTTTATTTACCAGTCGTTGGGGATACACAGATTTTTAATTATTTCGGATTAAATTTAAGATTCCTACAATGACTTTCATTTTTCCTAAAAATTTGCCTCCTTTTGTTTACTAGAATACAATAAATATTAATTCTGGTGTTGTACTGGTAAGTTGATGATATATTGTTATATGGTAGAATGATGAATGTAAACCAATTTAACATGACTACATATTCCAGGTGGTAAGAGTGCATCCTCATTCATGGAGCGATGCATTGCATTTATTGGTGACAATGCAGCTGAGTGTGTCAAGACAAATGCATTCCTTAATTTACCCAAGGAAGCACTAATAAAACTCATATCCTCTGATTTTGTAAGTTGTTATTTAGATATTCTGTAATAATTTTGTTTTTTTTACAACTTTTCATATATGATAAATTTAGAATGATCCTCAGCTGATGGTAATTGATAGGCCCTGCCCATTACAATACAGTACTGCTCATGATTCTTGAAAAACCCAAAAATTCTGAGCCACACTATGATTGTGATTGCAACTTGAGACATAACATGTTAAATTATAAAGTAAATTTACTAGTTACCGAGCCCTTCAAACCGAAAAACATTAATGTTTACACATTACTGCTTCAGGACAGAAATAGGTGACATTGTGGTACCCATAATATAGCTGGCAGCCTGTGCAAAGGAGCTTCCCACTGGTAAACATAGTGCAAATATAGACATAGTATTTGTGCCAAGATGTTTTTTATTTTGAATTTGTAAGTTTTAAAGGAACATGAAACATATCTACAGAGTTTTGGAGAGCAAACATGTGCTGTGGTGTATATATACAAGTATTTCTCCTGGTGTTTGAGATATGAAATAAACTTTTAGCGCATGTAGCATGGGCTGGTAGATGAAAATCTATTAAATGAAGTAGTGAGGATATAATTTCACTCATAAATATTTTTCTCTAAATGACAGATTCAATTAAATTGCTTAGATTATAAACAAGCTCCATTTATAAAGAAATATTTGATTTCTTGCTCTTTTTCTCAATAACATGAGGTATATGTAATAGGTAAAAGGGTGTAGATGGTATATGTGATGTTGAAATAAGTGATTTAAAATCCTACTTTGAATTAAATTGAAAAATATGGCCTAATTAACTATTTGTGTCTCTTTCTTTTTAGTAAGTTTATTTTATTTGACTTTAACCCTTGACTAGGTGTATTAAGAAAATCACCCAAGTAGTTGCATAGCGTCACATCTGACCCCAAATTTATGAATAATATTGGGAGTGGAAGGAACTACTAAAATAAAATATATAATATCAAAAATAATTGCATTGCAAACAATTGCATGATGAACAGCTACCACTCTTAGCATTCAATTGATGCACAACTTCATGCATGTCATGAACTTCACGGAGCCACTTTTTTGTTGAAGAATATACTTGCCGTCATATTCTGGTGATCTTCTACCAGTAATGTCGCATATTTTTTTATAAAAAATCACCTTACAATATGTCTGTTATCATTGTCAGTCTCTTTGAGTTTGACAAATACATTGATGCCGGATAAATTGAGAAGATGACAAAATACTGTCAATGGCCATCTTTTTCTTTTCGCAACATTATAATTATCTCATAGTCAATACCTCCTTTGGTACTGTTTGGTATTTTAGACCATTTCACACCCATTTCCTTGAATACCTATGTCTAAATAGAAAGCAGTTACACTCCCCCCAATGATTCAGAAAATTTCAAGAAAAATCTATGGACTCTTCAATCTTGCTTTCCGACCCATGGGCTCTATGTACAGGAATATCATTTGCAATTTCATCTTCCAAGAACCCGCAACATCTAGCTCTTTATCCAATATCTCTTCTAGCCATTGCCATACCTGTGTTTCTTGATACATAATGACAACTAAAAGGAAAAAAAGACAACATACATAAATTATATTTAATACATGATAATAAGTAAAAATATAAATCTTTAACTGTTAAAAACACAAAAATAAAACTTACTTTTTGCCAAAAATGTTATGTTATTGCAAAACACATATTGATTGATGTGCAGATTTAGGATAGATTGACAGATGACAAAATTTCTAGACTTGAAATTAAGTTAGATTATTTATTAGGGGTTGAATATGACGTAAATTAATGAAATACATCTACTATACAATGAGCCGACATAATGATGCCCTCATCAACATTTGATATTTTTATATTATATTTTATACCAGTGAGTTAACTAACTCTAAATATACAATTTGATGGAATTTTCCCTGGAAATTATAATTTTTATCAGATGAGTAATAGTAGAGAATCCCAAGTAATCACTTAGAAACTGAAGTAAAATGAAATCACTAAACAAATTCAAATGGTTATATATTATAATATATTAATTTGGTGGGAACAGCTATGTCTGGAGGAAGAGGAGGTGTGGCGTTGCGCACTGGCGTGGGCCAAGCAGCGAGCCGGCGTGACGCAGCCCACAGCGCACTGGGCCGAGGAAGAACGCGCGCGGGTGTGCCATCACCTGGCGCCGCTCATGCACCACATCCGGCTGCTACTCATAGGTACACCGCGCCGGTCACTTTGTGTCAATGTATGTAGCACACTGGCGTGGATGAGACAGCACCGGCGTGACGCAACCAACTAGGTTGTGGAGGGTTAGCGCGCGGGTCTGCTGTCACCTGACGAAACTCATGCACCACATCCGGCTGCTGCTCATAGCTACACCGCGCCGGTCACTTTGTGTCAATGTGTGTAGCAGACTGGCGTGGATGAAACAGCACCGGCGTGACGCAACCAACTAGGCTGTGGAGGGTTAGCGCGCGGGTCTGCTGTCACCTGACGCAACTCATGC